>NW_026883275.1:0-49135 GCF_032173495.1 Musca vetustissima | reverse complement strand
ATTTTGTTAGACCAAAAGGCATTACATTGAACTCCCACAATCCCAATCCGCATGCAAAAGCAGTTTTAGGCCGAGACGCCGCGTCCATTTCCACCTGCCAATATCCACTGTGTAAATCCATTGTTGAAAACCATATCGATCCATGTAGATTTGAAAGTATTTCATCCATCCGGGGGAGAGGATATGAATCCTTGCGTGTGACCTCATTTAGACGCCGGTAGTCAACACAAAACCGCGACGACCCATCCTTCTTTTTTACCAACACAACGGGCGAAGACCAGGGACTCGAAGAATGGCGAATCACTCCTCGTTTACTCATGTCTTTCACCAGATCCTCAACTTCTTGCCTCTTGGCTATTGGGACCCTTCGTGCGGTTCTTTGATGGGTCTACAATCTCCGGTTTCGATTGAATGTTTTACTACATCCGTTCTTCCGAAATCCAAAGGTCCGCTGGAGAACACTGTCTTATGTTTCCTTATAAGATTCTCAAATTTACTAACATCCTCTTTAGATAACTCGGGGGAAACATTCACCTTCGCTAACGGGTTCTCCCCTAATGATGATTCTTCCAAACTTTTGACCAGATAAACTTCATCTAGTTTACCAAGAATAGTCCCTGGTTTCAACACAACTTCTTGATCATTTAGGTTTACCAGTCTAACACCTATTTCAGAGGTATCCCCATTAACCACGGTACGTCCAGCTAGAATTCCGCCTGGCAATGTCGACTCTGCACACCGGTCGATAAGAATAAAAGGCACAGTCAGCTACGGCAAAAACATCGCTTTTTGATGGCAGCGAAATAGAGGTTAAAAGAAACACGAAATTGTTACCCATTTGTCGAGGCAAGTACAATGGAACGCTCCCCCAGGTGAATTCCAATTTCATTTCCGCCAGATTTATGTTGGTCTTGCATTTTCGGAGAAAATCCACACCAAGTTCAGGCGAACTGTTGTTTCTTTGATATTTGCAACATTCTCCACAAATTTAATGGGAAGTAGGGATACCGATGCACCGGTATCCACCACCACCTCCACTGGTCTGTTGCCAATTATTATAAACGAATGCAAGTTGGTGTCGCCGACTGCGCCAATATCTATGGTCACCGAGGAAGGTGAAGAAGAGACGGCTCCACAATAGTCAGCAAGGTGTTTTTTGCTACCCCTTAGATCACCACCTTCAACTTTAAGAGATTTTGTAGTTGGAGCCTTTAAATCAAATTCAGCTGGCATAGGCTCCTCTAAACCAGCGGAGACTCGTTTCCCGATTGGGTATCGTTTTCGTCCTTGGACTTCCGCTTTTTGTTGCCTTTTCCACGGTTCCTGCGGTTGAGGCCGCCCTGAGGATTAAGGTTTCGATCCTCTGCGCTGGAATAATCTTCCGATTCGACGGAATACACATTTTTTGGGCGGTTTCTCAATAACTGTGCTTCAAGGTCTTGAGCAATGCGCAATGCTTCGGCTAAATTCCGGGGCCGTCCAGCAATTACCAACCCCTGCAGCTGTGTCTCTCGTAACCCATCGATGAATTGATGTTTTAGGATATCGGCTACGATGTTGCCTGAGGATCCGTTAAAGGCGCTCATAGATAGTCTCTCCAACTCGAGGGCAAAATCTTCGATTGATTCACGGGGTCCCTGAGTGCGATAGCGGAACCGCAGATAACTCGAGCTAGTGTCTGAAGAAAATCTCTCTCGCATCAAGTTTCTTACCTGTCTGAATGTCGGCGGTGGGTGAGATGGGATGGTACCATATAACCTTAGGGCGCGTCCACGGAGGTTTGTAGTAACAGCCATTAGTTTATCCCTCAGGTTCCATCCATAGAAGTTTGACAGGTCCTCCACCTGCCTTTCATAATCATTCCATGGCGTAGATCCGTCATACGTGGCTAGCGTAAAAGGTGGAGCGTTCGACGTGTACTGATGACCAGGGAAGTGAGGTGGTAGGCATGACCAAGGGGGAATGGATAATGGAAAAGCGAATTGCTGATTATTGCCGTAGGGATAGTTATCTAAATTCGGGGGGAGAGTAGGGTGATGGTTGCCCTGACAATTTTCTGACTCAGGCTGTCTTTCAGTCGCATTAGCAGCAGTTTCGCTTTCAGACGGGGACGGAACTTGAGTTTCAGATGCGGAAAGTGGTAGCGACCTTCTTTGGGTCGAAGTGAAACCCACAGCATCCTCTCTAGTGGTTTGTGTGGTCTCGCAACAGTTATCAACATTATTTGCGCAGCCACGGCTTTCATTAGCAGCCCGATAACTCCAACCCGGCTGTATAAGCGAGTAAGGTCGCTTAAGACTTTCATTCAGGTCTCGTATTTGCTTCGCCATCTCTGCCTCCTTTGCATCCTGTCTTCTCAATAATTCCTCGAATTTACTTTCCAAAGTCTTCACAAACGACTCTAATTGAATGTTATTTTCTCTGCGGTTAAGGGGCATACTTGGAATTTCTTCGGAATTCCGATCGAGAACCCCACACCTGACACCAATGTAACAAAATTTGCCTTTTTTTTATTAATTAATTTTACAAGCTGATTTATATTTAATTTAAATTTTTGTCTTGGTTCCCGAGAGGTTTCTATTTTTTTTTTTGTTTAGTTGGCAAATGTGGTACACATTCAATCAAAGACGGCTGAGGAAGATGAAAAGGGTCCTGGCACAGCGGCGAAATTTATTTGCTTTGGGAGCTGGAGCGAGAAATTGGAAGGCACCACTGCAGTCAAAAATAAAGAGCGCGATGCGGCTTTCACTTCTCGGCGATCCACCTCATCCAACCAAAAACTAAATTCAAAACGGCACAGACACTGGTCGAGCAAATTAACGTAGGAAATGTCTATAGTAAATCACTATTGACTTACTATTGACATTGTCACCAGTACTGTTGACCGACTATACCCAACTCAATGCATTTTACTATTGACATTTAACATGTGCTTGTCATTGAGAATGAACTAGTGACATGGTCAGTAGTAAGTCAGTAGTTTGTAGATATAGACAAAACGTCACATGTGTGGACATGGTCAGTAGTTCGTCAATAGTTAATATATATAGACATAGCGTCATATATGAAGACATGGTCAGTAGTTCGTCAATAGTTAATATATATAGACATAGCGTCATATATGAAGACATGGTCAGTAGTTCGTCAATAGTTAATATATATAGACATAGCGTCATATATGAAGACAGGGTCAGTAGTAAGTCAATAGTGTGAATATATAGACATAAGGTCTCATATGATGACATGGTCAGTAGTAAGTCAATAGTTTGTAGATGTAGACACATGGTCACATATATAGACAATGTCACTAGTAAATCAGTAGTTTATATATGTGGACATATTGTCATATATGTAGACATCAGTAATATAAATTTACCCGTTCATGTTTTACCAAATATTAAATGAAAACAGGTACATATACATTTGATTAAATATTTATTTTATAAACAAAAACAAAACATTTCATATAAAGTAATAAGGTACATACGTAGCATGCAGTCTTTTTATAAAAGTTAATAAGGAACACGTTGTAATTTTAAATTTTAAAGTAAAAAATAAATAAATATTGCTGTCCAACCAACAAACCAACCAAAACAAATGTCAATATATGTATTGGATTAATTTTCCTTTTCAGCCAAATAGCTTGCTTGTAAATTGGTTTTATCTACAAGGGTTTTATTGCGACTTGTTTGTTTGAAAAACTTCTTCTTTTGCCTCTGGAAAGCACACCTTAGAGTTTTATCGGAGGCATCGCTAAATGTTGATATAACATCTGAATAAGAAAGAAAAAAAGTATATTATAATAATTAATCAACCTCAGTTGTCATATTGCTTACCTATTGTGGCCGAAAATACATGTTCGTAATCCTTTAATCTTTTTTTTCCAAATAAGCCGTCTACGTTGAAATTCATAATAATGTTTTGTCCAAATATTAAATGTAGGTTTCTTTCAGCATTACCACCAAGTAGTGTCTTCATTTGTCGTATCTATAAAAATATTGCAATTTTCTTATTTAATTTACGTAAACATTGTGCTTCTTACTTACATATGGATCTGCTTTCGTCGATAGTATAGCATCAAGTTGTCTGAGTTTTTCTTCGTTTTCAACGGGAAAAATTTGCATCATATTTGATGTTACTGTATTTTGTGCATTGATGCGATCTAATAAAACTTTATGTTCTGCCAATATATCCACTATGGTGCTATATTGTTTTTGAGCAGCATCTGAAAAGTTAACAATAATTAAGTAATCTTTAAAAAAAATCATATTTCATTTATTTTTCCAATAATACTATAGCTTCAACAAATATTGTTGAACATACCTTTATATGAGTCAAATTTTTGTGAAATTTCTTCAACTTTCTTCGACATTTCTTCACAACCTTGACATTTTTTCGACGGATTGTTTAATTTATCTGAAAGAGAAAAATGTTCTTGTTAGTATGTTATATCAAAAAGTAAAGATATAAAATTACCTGAATGTTGATAATATTTCAGTTGGGCTTTGGAATGGTGTGGACGTTCGTTCGACATTTTAGGGAAGGCAGCTGTGTAGAATAGGTATTATTATATAGTTGTTATCGAAAGGAAGGCATAAAAATTTGTACTGGACATCGGCCATTAAAAATTTTTCTTTTATACCTAACATTAAATTAGTTTTAAAAACACCTATCTCGCATGAATCTATGGGTTCATTATAAAAACTCTCTAGATGCAACAATCGCCGTCCTTCAATGTATATGACGTCTTCTTTTATTATTGCTTCGATTTTAATTGGAATATCAGGTTTTACTGCACAAATGTTATTGGTATCTTTGCAAGAAATACGACAATCATTTACAACTGCTTCTACGATAATACCTCCTTTGTACCTTATATTTTCCGAATTATTTTCAACATATACTTCGTTTTTCTCCCTTTGAGCAACTTGTTGGAGTATAGAAGAAGGTTTTCGCACATGTTTCTTTAATTTTTGCAGTTTATTTTCGAAATCGTATGCTGAAAAAGATGTAAGAGTTCCATACTTCTCTGCACAAGATGCAATGTGCAATAAATTGTGCACATTAAATGAAACGCTGTCCATACCGAAAACCACAGGAAAATTTTCAACAAACAGTTCCAACAGTTCATTTGCCTCTTTCACGTTCTTATAAATATGTCTTGGGCAGCTGAGTAGTCTGTATGCGCTATGTAAAAGTAGAAACTCATAGAAGATATCTTTGTGCACGTTGTTGTAAAGAACGACAATGCCAGTATATGCGAGGAACTGATGAAATTCAGTGGCTTTCCAATTTCGCAATTCATCCAGCGATCTGGGTTTCCGAGGAAACTCCTTTGGAAAATATTTTTTGCAATTAGCCAGCTCATTCGATATTTTAATTATATTTTCTTTTGAAGTCTTTTCCTGCGTTCTGCGGTCGACGATTCGAATAAGCATTTTTCTGGTAACTCCAAGATCGATGAGATGCATACTGTCTAATGGCGTTTGAGTTATCATGTTAAAGCCTATTTCTTCCAGTGGAGATTTCTCATCTTTGAATGTATAATTGTGGTGCTTTGGATACTTTCTGGCAGCAAAGTCTTCGTCGGAAATTAAAGTGCCACTAAATGTACTATATGTAAGTACATTTCCAACTCGTTTACACACTTGAGTGCATTTTGTACAGCCGTGAGCTGATGTATGACCTGGTACACCACAAATAAAGGCTTTAGCTGGAGTATCGCATATTAGACAGCGGAATTCAATATTAACTTTTTTATCGTTGAAAATCAGTCCTTCTTTTAAAGAAATTGCCTCCTCAATGAATTCTTTACAAAACTCTTTAACGCAGTTGGGTTTGGTGTTACCTACATATATTCCAACAGGAAACGGGTTAACCTTCTCTTTTGAATTGACAATTTTTAAAAGTATTGGCCACATTTGGATTCGTGAACTTTTAAATAGTGGAATCCCGTCAATGTTGATGTCCATAATAATAACATCATATTTTATTACAATTTCTTCAACTTTTCTTAGTTGATTTTCTATCCCTATGTGACAATAGCTTCCTGGCAACACTTTTCGTATTGTGCATTCGTGCCTTTTTCCCATTAAAGCTGTTGCTGACAGCGGCACATCCAGCCCTTCTTCATGCAAAATAGCTAGCAGCTGTTCCACACATTTTCTTGAAGGCGATGTTTCTATGTACCACTTTTTCAATTTTTCCCGCAACTTCAATTTTGGGGCCGATAAATCTTTATACTGCTCCTCAAAAGTTTGTTCCGTGTCCACAATATTATCCGCATACTCAGCAAAGACTTCATTTTCGCCACATATATTGTCACTGTTCCTATTTTGGTACACACTTGACTGTTTTTTTACAAGTCTTTTGTAATTTCTTTTGCTCATATTTTTCTCTTTAACAATTAAATAAATTAATCAACAAATTACCTTTAATCACTTTACACTCGCGTTTTATAATACTTTTTAACAAAATGTCTGTCTACTACCGCCAAAATTTGTTTGCAATAAAAGAAAATAAAGAAAAATAAGAAGAAGCATAACCATGCTCAGATGGCTGTTAACATAACCAATGCTTCTTCTTATTACATGATATGTAGACAAATTGTTGAAATGGTGTAGACACGTCGCCATAATAGGCGACAAAAGCGATACATGACACCACATTTACTACAGGGCACTCACTACCCTCCACAGAAACATTTCATTTCTCTTTTCGTTCCCGTATACACTCATCTTGGTCCGTTTAATGTCTGTTGATTGCGAAGAATGACGTAGACAACGGAATCCTCTCTGCTCTAATCCAAGGCCAACAGAAAACAGGTTTTGCTTTTCTAGTTCAAGTTCAAGGTCTTTTTTTCCTATTTCTTACATCGCATTTTTTATTTGCAAATATGGGACTCTCCACTGTTCTAACGTTGCAAAAAATTGATTTTTGTTACACTATCAATAGTTTTTCATAAATTTTCCCCATATTAGGCAGACGGCTCTATATCTGCTCGAATGAAATTAAAGTTAGGATAGGTTGGAGAAAGAGGGAACATAGACATAATATTGTTAGGATACATATGTACAATATACCCAAAGTGGTGAAGGGAATCATATAGTCGGCCCAGTCCGACTTTACTATTTTCCTTACTGTTTTTTTCTTTGACAAAATCAATTGTGCAGGTATATTTTGGTACGAAATGGCCTTTTATTATTATATTTTATGTCATCCGAAGTTATATCAATGACCCTCCATACATATCTGTTCTATCTGCAGAACGTATGTTCAATCGACAGAATTTTGTACGCGTACAAATAAAATCAAAGTGATGGCATTGGTTAAAATTAACCCTTTGTGTCCCAAATTTTTTCCCGTAAACATTGAACAATTTTCTGTTCGGAGATTTAATGCAACTATCATAAATAGGATATAAACAAAATTTGAAATCGCTACATTCTTGCATTCGGGAGATACAGTACATTCTTTCTGAAAAATAAAATTCCAATATCAGGAAAATCAACTGCTAAATGGACGGAAAAATCATTTCATAAATTATTCTCTATATTCTTTTTTTTAAGAATCAAAAATAATTCAGATGACAGAATTCGTACAATTCGAATACGAAGCGATTTAAATATTTTGGACTGTATACACAAATTAGTACTGTTCACATTTGTGCCCTTTTCTCTACATTGAAAAGATCATAACTTTACCAAAAATTGGAATTTGTAAGATTTTTCTTTGGTTGTGTTGTCCATAATCATGTCTTGACGTATCCAAAGAATATATATCTACAAACTACATATTAAATATACGATCCAAAACAATTTGTTGCCTGTGGGTAACATTGGGCCATAAAGGGTTAATTTAGATTGCAATAAAATGCCACTCTGTCCTATCTTTTACCATGCTTCAAAGATTTTGTTATGATTTAATTTCAGTTCCTTTCTGAATTGAGTCATGAAACCCAAGACAAAATTGAAAATATTTCTACATTTATGAACAATCACTTAATTTCGCTTAAATAACTGTTCCACAATTTCAGAATGTTCACGTCTGGTGTGCTTTCATTTACTCAATCATTTCTTATTATCTTAACAACATATTTTAAAAGGCTGAAAACTGGGTTAAAGATATAATATTAAATTTTACAACTTATTTTGTATTAAAAGAAATACTTTCCCAAAATCGATTACTTTATGAAAACAAATCTCGTTATTCGTGGATTACATTTTTGTATTAACGAAAGATTGTTGGCAAATCATTTCTTCATCTTGGCGAGTTGGCCTCAAAGTCAACTGTCAGGTATTTCACTTCGACTTTGTTTTAGCCAATCAAAGCCAACCAAACCAACATAATTATATATATCGCATAATTTTCTCATTTAAAAATCTATAAAATTTTATTGCCTTCAATTACAATCTCCTCCCATTTGTTAGCCAAATGGGGGAGACAGGCGAACAGACCGATATACACCGACGTGTTGCAAACTGCAGTTGCTGCTGCCGCTGATCTGTTTGTCTCCTTATCGTGGATTGCAGTGCATTTTTTGTTGCTCTTTTGGGAAAGGGGGATAGGATAACATTGCCCAAAACGAGCACCTCGACTCAGCCGAAGCATTTCAATAGAAAGTGCTTTCAAAAAAGTAAACGGAATCACACCAATTTGAACTGACCTTTTGCTGTACAATTTAAACTCGGCCAAACATTCTATTTTTCTAAGCTGTAAACAACGGAGCAGAGCCTCTGCCTCTCTACGATGATGTCTTTGCCCAGGCCAACAAATTCTCCAAATGCCACATTACAGCAAGCACTGAATGGCCAAGAGTTGTTAGCGGCCACGTTGCATGCTTAGCATCTTCGCTGACTTCTTTGCCAAATAGCAAAACGTGCTTTTACTTAGAGATCACATTAAAGCGATCTCTTTTTGCCATCCGCCACAAGAGGGAAATTGGTGCAGGAATGATATGGCGGCTGCCACCAGTGTCAGTTGTGGCTTGGATGTTTGCTTACTTGCCCCACACAATGTTTGTTGGCCCCTCTGGCCACGATAAGGCAAGTTCAGTTGATATTTATGCTATCCACCATGGCATTGTGGCATTTCTGTCGTGGCTGTTTGCTCTGATTTCATAGCGGTGTTTCTTACATTGCCAACACACAGAGTGCCAGCCTTTCTTGGAGTTCCGTGCATTTGGGAGATATCATGATCGTGTACCGGACAATCACTTTTATTAACCTGACTCCAATTCGTTTACATTGTATGACATATTTCACTGTGGCAGTTTCTTTGGTGGCTATGTCTGTCTGTCCGCCGGAGTTGGCAATAATTTTGTTCTCTAGCAAGGTGGAAATGAAAGGCGTCGATTTACTTTCTAATGTGTTCTAGTTTCATATTTCATGGAAATTGCTAAAAGGTAGTTTTCACGTCTGGTGAAGGGAATTCAACAAAGCCCTTTGTGTTTTTTGGAATTTCTTTGGGAGTAGAAAGTTATTTGAGAGGGCCACAATACGACAATGAAGTTGGTAAATCAAAATTTAAAATTATTATGCTATTGTTATAAAATTAAACACAAAGAATATATTTACATTTTCAATTTTAAGGGTAATAACGTTTTCTATATCCAAATAAGTTTTTGAGCATACGGTGGAGTAGTTATCATTCCGATTCCTATAAAGTATATATAGTTTCTCCAATAGGTCCATGTTTTGATATAGCTCCCACCATATTGCCCGGCCCATTCAGGTATTTTTATAGTGCTAGAACTGGGTCTTTGCGGGGAATGTTGAATATTAATTCATCTATTGACATAAACACCTTAGCTTACAAAATTTCAATAATCGGCATTTTGAAGGTTTTTGACGATTATTCAACCAATATGGCTGTAATTTGATATTTCGTGAATGAAATAGGTCTGATATAACGGTGCGGTCCATTTTCTCTATATTGAATTTTTAATCTATTTTTCTATAAAAATTACTATTATTTGGCACTCACTGTTCTTAGAGGGTAAAACAAATTCTTAACGGAAAAGTCCTAAAATATGTGAATTTTCAGCCACGGTAGCTGCAATTTAGAATCAACATATACAGCTCTCATATAACAATAATTTCCAAATGTAGCAGACATCGGATACCAATAACAATCCAGATTATGTACTTACAGCCGATAACCACATAATACTGGGCATACGGCTATATGGGGGCTATCCCGGAACTTGGCCCAATATAATTATTTTTTAGAGTAGAGGTTCAATATACATTATTCCGATGAAAAACGTGTCAAAAATACCGAATTTTAGGGAGTAACGTTATGACCCACATATAACGTTATAGTCCCCGAACATTTAATCAATCGCCCCTAGTACGTATATCAATAAAACAAAAAAACACATCTCTAAAATTGTGGTCAGCTGTTTATTTTGTTTGATATTTTTGTGCAAAAATGTGCTTGTATCCTTCACCGCACTGTGGAACAGGGCATTATGTCTTGGTACATGTGTTTGGAACATCCAAAAGGAAACGAGATAGACCCATAGTTATTTTTTAGTATATGCACAGAATTACTTTCTGAGTCGATTTATGCATGTCCCTTCCTCCATGTATTATTTTTAACAAGTTACATGTCACCATTATTATCCGAAAGTGATGAAATTTGGAAAATTCCATCCAATTGTGATGAAACTTTATTTGACGCATAGACGAGTCCTATTGATATTGGTCAAAATCGGTTCAGATTTATATATAGATCACATATATTTTTCATTGTTTATTTACACCTAATTACGTATTGAATAGATTCTAGAGTGATGTATGCTTTTTTAATTTTGGTTTATGTTTTTTTTTTTAATTTCTTAAAATAATTGTTCAAACACTTCAGTCGTCAACAAAAATTATGACGTCCTAATCGGATAAACATAAGGTGTTTAGTGTACAATTTACATAAAATCGGAAGAAAATATACATGAGTGTTAATCTTAATCTGAACCGTTTTTCACGTTCAGTACGCTATGCCAAATTTCGTGAAAATCGAAAAAAAGAAATAAAGGGGAAAAAGAAATAAAGGGGCTTTGGTGCTCCATTAGCATAATATCTGGCGAAAATATATATGGGAGCTATATCTAAATCTGAACTGCTTTTCACGAAATTTTACTCACATCATTCTAGACTCAACTCAGTACGCTATGCCAAATGTCGTGTAAATCGAGAGATGTATTTGGATTTTTTTTATATGGGAGCTATATCTAAATCCGAACCGATTTTTGCCAATTTCAATAGGGTTCATCGTTGAGCCAAATAAATGCACAGTACTGTGTGTTTCGTCAGATTTTCATTAAATAGTGTAAAAAAGCATTAAGGGAACCCCCCATTCACGATTTTATTTTTTCAAAATTTTCAATGGGCTGGTAAATTAAAACCAATGTCTGTTAAGGTTTGAAACTTTACACATATATACTTGAAGATTTAAAATAGAAGAAAAATAATTTACAAACAAATTTTGTTATTGTTTTGTTGTTGTTTTTTGTAATTAAAGAACAGTCCTTATTTTTGATGGCGGGCATGATAACTCCCCACTGGAACATCGGAATCCGAAAATTCCAACGGTGTTAGAAAGAGCATGTGTCTGTCTCTCGTATGAACTAGGATTATTGACTTCGCTCTAAAATTAACAAAATGGCGGACCTTTGAAAAAATATTTTTGGAAAATCGCCGATTTTTTACCAAAACCCAAGTTAAAAAATAAGGAAGATCTTCACCGATTGCCTTTATCCTAGTTCATACGATAGCTATACACTCACAGAGAAACGTGTAAAAATTTGAAGTCGATTGGGTTATTAGTTTTTGAGTTATCGTGCCCGCCATTCGCAAAAAAATGTTTAGAGAAAAACGCGTTTAAAGTTTGAGAAGTCCTTCAGCCTTCACTTGATGCTGACACAATAAATCGGCTATATCTTCAAGATTTCTTGAGATTTTCATTTGAAATTTTGTAGGGACATTCTTTACTTAGTGTAGATTCGAATCATATCAAAAAAATTTTTTGACCACGAGAATGACCACTATTTAAGGGGACCCCCTTAAATAGTAAAAGAATATTGCCGATTGACACAATATTTTGCACGACGTACTGAAGTTAATATAACCAATTGTGTGGAGTGTTTCGCTGAAAGACAGTTCAGATTTAGATATAGCTCCCATATATAGTTTCGTCCGATTTTCAGTATATGGTGCACCAAAGCTCCAACATATGGCTGATTGGCACAAAATGTTGTTCAATGGTCCTGCAAAAATACGACGTATATTACGATGTATCTCTTAAATATACCCAAAGTCGTATCATATTTTCTGTCCCGTCCGTAATGTACTTTCCTTACGGGTTACAAATTATAACAGACGGACGAACACACATGGCTAGATCGATTCAGCTAGTCGAGATATACTAAAAGGTAAGATATACTTTTGGGGCCACGCAAATCTATATTACACTGGCAACATAGTTGTGTAGGATATAAAAAGGGTAGAAGGATCTACACTTAATCTTTTTAAAGTTTGCTGTATGAGAAAAATGGATTTAAATGTTGCAAAAGCTGGCGGTATCATAGGGAATGTTCCAACGATTTGTTATCTTTCCCGATCGCCTTAGAGAGTTTTGGAGTTATAATTTTACCCTTTTAACAACACAACTGCATAAAACTTAATTAAGTCAAAAAATTCATCATAAACACAAAATTCCCTATAGGTTCATACACCAACAACTCCTATCTTAATCCCAACAATCAGTCATCAATAACTCTGCTCAAAATATTTCATCGTATTCTGTCATTGTTTGAAATTTCAAATCAGAAAAATGGCAATGATGAAAAATCTCTTACGCACTCAGGAGCACTGCCAGCAATGACCAAGTTCAAAAAAACAACATGTTCCCTAAAGAAAAATCAATCGAGACAAGAATGCAGACCAGACAACGGCAACAACAACGAACGGCGAACAGTTAGCTAAACGAAAAATGTGTGATACGTATAAGTCACGTACAATTCGCACGCGATAAACGAAAAACAAGAAAAACACATCGCAATTGATTGACAATGGCAAGACTCTCTGTACGGCGAATAGGTTACACTAACTTAGATAACAACGTTAACAATTCTGTTTTGCAAGTTTCCTTTTATGGCCAAGACTATGGAGCCAATAAACGGATGAAAAAATATAGTAAAACAACAAACAAAACAAGAAACGAAACGAAAAGAACTGACAAGAAATCAATTTCAAATTGTAAAATTGCAGCAACAACAACAATGGTAACAATTGGCTTGGTGTTGTAGTGGAATCTCAATCATCAATTGAGTGCGTTTGAAAGAGCTTTGACCACCCAAATGGGTGACAGATTCTTGGCTGGTCCCCAAACAGGAAAGCGACGCTTGAAATAACCTCACACACACAGACATTAACACGCACCCATTTATGGTTTCTATTCAGTTATGGTTGGACACAGTAGCATCAGCCGATGCTGAACAGATTTGTGCGACAAATGCCTGGCTTTTATAAAGTGGTAACACGTCTAGCGCCAGCCAGCCCGGCAGTCAGCTGAAAGTCAATGTCAGTGTCTCGTTTATTTTCATGTCTTTATGGCGTTCACATGTGGGTTTACTATATCCTAGACAAGAAGTATTTATTGTGATTTTTTTTTTGGTGCAAAAGACAATTGCTAGTTTTGTTGTTGTTTTTGTATTTTATTTCTTCATCCGTTTTGAACATGTTGTTATGGTGTAAGTTTGGAACAACATTGAGGTATTGTTAGAAATACCTGTAATAAACATAGTATCTCCCTAGGTTCTTCATAGGCAATATATGTTAACATACAGAATGACTGCTATTTGCAATTTTCCTTTGTAGAATAATTATAATCGACACATTATACCTAGCAAAAGTATTATCATTAACTTGTCTCTATAGAACAATTGTTGTCGACAACTTGTCTCTATCTACACATTTTTATACCATCCACCATAAGGTGTTTTGTAATTAAATTTATCATTCCGTTTTCAACACCGACATATCTGTACAAATCATGATAGAACACAATATACAATAAAACCAATAAGGAAAGCGCAGAAGTCCGACTATATCACCACTTGAAACGACTTCACTGCAGGAAAAATATGTGGGAGCTATAACTACCTCTGAACCGATTTCAACAACAAAATGTCGTACATATAGAACGGATCTACGGTGCACCATTTACTAAGATGGGACATAATTATCTGAGCTATATTTAAATTTGAACCAATTTCAAACTTAACAAAAGGCATTATAGACTAAATTCCATACCCGCTGCTTAATTTCGTGACTATAGAACAAACATAGCTTCCTCGGTGCTCCATTTACATAAAATCGGACGAAACTATATATGAGAGCTGTATCTAAAGCTGAACAGATTCCAACAAAACTTCGCATACATCAATCAGGACCTAATTCAGTATTCTGTGCAAAATGTTGTCTCAATCGGACCATAATGATGGACAGGGTATGTCTTTCACTTTCAATCCAAACTCATAACCTCATTTCTAGATCCTTGAATTATCTGTATGTTACTGGTCACCGCAATGTTACCCACATTTACCATTAGTCTGTCATGCAATATTTCCATTGTGGCCAAACATCCAACCCATTTCAATGCATGCAACAGATTACTTTAATACTTTTACCCAGTGTGAAAGGATATACCATAAAGTTGAGTTGTGTTTTTTGCGGGAGAGATTAAAGTTTGTATTTTAAATTCAAATATCAACCTCTACACACAAATTCCATTGGCAAATGTAATATAGGTTAAGACTTCAAAATAGAAATACGTTTTATACACACTGTGGTGCAGGGTATAATGGATTGTTTGTAACAGGCAAAAGGAAACGAGATATACACATGGTTCCTTTAGATGATATGCTCAAAATCTCCTTCTGAGTCGATTTATGCATTCCCATCCATCCATCTATCCATGTATTCTTGTGAACAAAGTACAGATAACATTTATGATCCGAATATGATGATATTTGGCATATATCACTTATTTGCCTTATTTATCACGGATCACTGTCTAAAAATATTTGAAGTTAAAAACAAAATTATGTATTTTTGTGAATAAAATTTATTTTTGAACAATGTTAGATAACATGTCTCAAAATATTTAGATTTGGTTAGGTTGAAAAAAGGTATCATCCACCCCTTTTTTCAACCTAACCAAATCCACCACATGTCCAACATGAGAAGGACATACACTTAAGCCATATGAGGCCTGAATTAGTGAAAGTGTATATTATAAGAAAAAACATTTGGGTTTGATTCCCTATGAATCTAGGAATTCTGTGTTTTTTGCGAACTCCTTCAGTCTTTTCCATTCACACCCCCTCAGATCGCTTAGTCCGTGAAGAGTGTCATTTCCCAAGAATTGTCTCCGAAGGCATGTAAATGCTGGGCAATGGCATAAGAAATGTTCCAGCGTTTCACTGTCTTCCCCACACGCTCTGCACTCGTTACTTCCTTCGCATCCAATCTTGAGTAGATGTGCCTTCAGGCCGAGGTGTCCCGTCAGAACACCCATCAGTCGGCTTATTTCTTTTTTGTTTAGCGTTAGGATGTGCTTAGTTTTATCTTCACTTGGGTCGCCCCATAAGATTTTGGCGATTTTTCCTGTCCCCTCATTATCCCAAAGGGTTTTGTGGGTCTCATGTGCCCATTCCCTCATTTCTTGGCGTGTTTCGCTAAAGGGTTTGGCGGTATACACCTCTATTGTGGGTAGTGCAATGGCACTCCTGGCTAGTTGATTTGCTATCTCGTTGCCTATGATTCCTTGGTGACCCGGTACCCATATAATTCGTACAGGTCCTTGTTGTGAGAAATCATTAATGGAATGTATAAATCCAGTACAGTTTTGGATTTAACTGTTCTGGAAGATATTGCCTTTATGTCTGTAATAATATTTACTGTATTTTGTCTTTGGTTTGAAATTAACCAGTTAAGACACTCTGTTATAGCTTGAAACTCCGCCTGTAAGATCATGCTGTGATCTGCAAGACAAAGAGAAATTTCGGTACCCGGTTCTTCGATAAAAAGTCCCAGTCCAGATTTTCCTCCTAGTCGAGAGCCATCCGTGTAGCAACAGTTACCAGGCGACATCTAGACAAGTGTTCCGCTATTCCATTGTCCTCTATCTGGTATATATATATATATATATATATATCTAAACCTCTACCGATTTTAATCAATCCTTGGCGCACCATTTACACAAAATCGGACGAAAATCTAAACGAGATATATGTAAATCTAAACCGATTACAAGAAACCTTGATACAAAACATTGTAGACTAAATTCAATACCCGCTTCCAAATTTTGGTGGTATGGAACAGACGTAGTCTCTTAGGTGCACCATTTACATAAAATCGAACGAAAATATATATGGAAGCTGTATCTAAATTTGAATCGATCTCAACTAAACTTCGCATTCATCAATCTGCACCTAATTCAGGACGCTGTGCTAAAGTTAGTCTCAATCGTCCAAAATTTGGGAGTTTGCTGCTCCATTTACATAAAATCGGACACAAATATATATGGGATCTATATTGATATTAGAACTGATTTTCTATTATTACAATAGGGTTCGTCCTTAGTCCAAATAAGTAACCTGTGCCAATATGCATCCAATTCGGAAAATAAATGCGATCAATACTTTTTTACAATTTAACATGAACAGACATGCATAAATCAGAGTGATTTTATGCGTATTTCCAAAAATGTTACAAACATAAAGCAGTGAGCGGAGCAGTATAGTCGGACGGGGCCGACCAACTACCACGAAAATCTAACTTTCTGCGGTTTTATATTCTGAGCCTGGGCAATATTTCGCGATATTTGCGCCAGTTTAACCGATTATAGGTCAACAGATCCACTTTCTAATCCTGGCATATTTTCCAAATCTTGTTTTACCAAGATGAATATTTACTCCATAAAATAAAAAATTAACTTTTGGTTTTAGTGGAATTGACCCTCGTAATATTGACCGATCATCATCTAAACAGCCGTTCCAAGTGGTTGATCAGATCCTCTTCAAATGTGTGATGTTGGAGCACAATAAAATGACATATAATAATGGCCTCCAGAGCGAAAAAAAAATTTTCGGTTCATTGGGCCCAAAAACTATAATCTCAACGTCACCGGAAATTACAGGCGTTGTACTTGATCATAACCGATTATATAACATTTCAAAGCGATCAGCGCGACATTCCCTCTCTCTAGTGGCTTAATAGTAATACTAAACAATATCATAACACGTAGCCACATTTAAATATTTACGTGTAACTACCCCATCAGAATACATACAACCATCAATTTAAAGGTCAACCACTGCTCTTGGTCTTCAGGAATAAATACATATGGCAAATTTAGTAAATTTTCACAGAAATGGCAGGGTTCGTTTGACCCGTTGGATATTGACCGATCTTTATCAAAACAGTCATGCTTATTCTTTGACAATACTCCCTTCCTGTTGTAAAATTTCGTAATGTTCGGCCTATGGAACGAAATGTTTGTGTGGGGTATAATAAATCATTCTTATTCTCGTGGTAATCGTAATTTTTCTTGGAAGGGTCGGACGCACAGTGGGAAAAAATACCGATCTAGCGCGCAGAAAATAAAAAAATGAACTCGAAGGAAACTTTTTTTGGAAAAAATGCCAATTTGGTGTAGGAAGCTGTTTTAAGGTTTTTGTTCAAATAAAATTAAAAATTTGTGAATTTTGTTTATATAATTGATCAAATATGACTTGGAATAGATCACAGCATAGCAGATATGAAAAAAAATCAGTTCAAAATGCCCGTCCTAAGGTTCCAGAATAATGGGTGTGAGTATGAAAATGAGGGTATTTAAGTAAGCTGCTCCAAACATTGATTTTAAACTCATGCACTGAATATACATTTATTCCAAATGAAAATTTAAATTACAACGAAATCGGTCGTAAGAGTCTTCTCAAATACCGCAGGTAAAGGGTCTACTTTATGAAACCTGAAAAAATATCATTGGTGTAACATTCATATATACACGGTTTTACCTACATCTATGGTTTCGCTATAAGCAAATTACCACAAAATGTCGTCATTAACACCAAACATCAACTTATACGAATACGGCCTGACTACCTTACATGCAAGGATTCGATGTTTAGAATGTATATTGCACATTTCATACCGACTGGTTTTAAAAAATTGGGAAATTAATAGCTCCGATCGACCACTTTTCGAAGAAAGGAAGGCACGTATCATTAAGGATTTGAAGGAAGAAATGCACATTATTGTTGACACACCTAAGTCAGCATCCGGAACAACAAACGATGGCAATACTGCTAGGCATTTTTTTAGCCATATATATCTAAATCAGAACCGATTTTCACCAAACAAGACAGATATCACTCTAGGCCCAATTCAGTACGTTATGCCAAATTTCCTGCAAATCGAAAGATATATAGGGATTTTGGTGCACCATTTACATAAAATCGAACGAAACTATATATGGGAGCTATATCTAAATTAGGACCGATTTTCTCGAAACTTGGCAGACATCACTCTAGGCTCAATTCAGTACGTTATGCTAAATTTCGTGCAAATCGAAGGATATATAGGGACTTTGGTGCACCATTTACATGAAAACGGGCGAAACTATATATGGGAGCTATATCTAAATCTGGACCGATATTCTCGAAACTTGGCAGACATCACTCTAGGCTTAATTCAATACGTTATGCCAAATTTCGTGCAAATCGAAAGATATATAGGGACTTTGGAGCACCATTTACATGAAATCGGACGATTTCCTGCAAATCGATGGAT
The DNA here is from genome assembly GCF_032173495.1 of Musca vetustissima. Lineage (NCBI taxonomy): Eukaryota > Metazoa > Arthropoda > Insecta > Diptera > Muscidae > Musca > Musca vetustissima. The sequence goes on along the minus strand of NW_026883275.1, from coordinate 30,278 downwards.
ATAATTCCTGCAAATCGAAATTTCCGGCAAATCAAATTTCCTGCAAATCGATGGATATATAGGGACTTTGGTGCACCATTTACATGAAATCGGACGAAACTATATATGGGAGTTATATCTAAATCAGAACCGATTTTCACCAAACAAGACAGACATCACTCTAGGCCCAATTCAGTACGTTGTGCCAAATTTAGTGCAAATCGAAGGATATATAGGGACTTTGGTGCACCATTTACATAAAATCGGACGAAACTATATATGGGAGCTACATCTAAATCTGGACCGATTTTCTCGAAACTTGGCAGACATCACTCTAGGCTCAATTCAGTACGTTATGCCAAATTTCGTGCAAATCGAAGGATATATAGGGACTTTGGTGCACCATTTACATAAAATCGGACGAAACTATATATGGGAGCTACATCTAAATCTGGACCGATTTTCTCGAAACTTGGCAGACATCACTCTAGGCTTAATTCAATACGTTATGCCAAATTTCGTGCAAATCGAAAGATATATAGGGACCGTTTACATTAAATCGGTTAAATATATATATGGGAGCTATATCTAAATCTGAACCGATTTTTCCCAATTTCAATAGGGTTCGAGCTGTTCGAGCAAATGAGCTGTGCCAAATTTCATCCAATTCGGATCATAAATGCGACCTGTACTTTGCTCACAAAAATACAGACCGACGGACGGACGGACGGACATGCATAAATCGACTTAGAAAGTGATTCTAGGCATATTCTCCAAAGGAACCATGTGTCTATCTTGTTTCCTTTTGCCTGTTACAAACATATGCACAAAGACATAATACCCTGTACCACAGTGTGGTGAAGGGTATAAAAAACCAGTAAGGAAAGTAGTAAAGTCGGACTGGGCCGACTATATGATACCCTTCACCACTTCGGGGATATTCTCCATATGTATCTTTACAGATATCTTTTCGAAGGAACATTGACATAAAACTGAAAGAACTTAAAAATGTGATCCTTATCTATAAGTAAACCGACTAACATCAATCCTTACACATGCCATTCTGCAATCTTTTCCATAGATTTTAATCAAACCTCACGCACACTATTTGGTAAGCTTCACTGTTTAAAATGTAATAAACCATTGATTATTTGGTTTACAATCAAAATGAATAGGTCGAAATTATACATGGAAGCTATGATATGTCTAAATCTGAACCGATTTCAATGAAACTTGCCCGAGATTAATTTATATTAATTTCAGTACGTTTTGCCAATCGGCCTATCTATGGGTCTTTAGTACACCATTTACATGAAATCGGGCGAAAGTATATAGTGATAAATATATTATATGTAAATCTGAACCAATTTCAAGAAATCTTGACACATGAAAGATTATAGCACCTTCAGTACATTGTACAAAATTGTGTGCGAGTCGGCCAGTCTTTGGCTCTTTAGTGCACAATTTACATTAAATCAGACGAAAATATATTTGGGAGCTATATCTAAATCTGAACCGATTTTCGTGAAACTTAGCACACATAAAATGTTGGACTTTGGAGACCCACTTACCTTAGATCGGACGAAAATATATATGGGAGCTATATCTAAATCTGAACCGATTTTCTCGAAACTTGGCACGCGTCATTTTGGACCTAATTCAGTACTTTATGCCAAATTTCGTGCAAATCAAACCGAACCGATTTTCGCGAACCGATTTTCGCTGAACCGATTTTCGCGAAACTTAGCACACATAAAATTTTGGACTTTGGAGACCCACTTACCTTAGATCGGACGAAAATATATATGGGAGCTGCATATAAATCTGACCCGATTTTCTCGAAACTTGGCACAGGTCATTCTTTACCTAATTCAGTACCTTATGCCAAATTTCGTGCAAATCGAATGATGTATAGGGACTTTGGTGCAAATTTACTTTAAATCGGACGAAACTATATATGGGAGCTATATCTAAATCTGAACCGATTTTTCCCAATTTCAATAGGGTTCGGCCTTGGGCCAAATAAGTGATCTATGCCAAATGTCATCCAAATCGGATCATAAATGCGACCTGTACTTTGTTTACAATTTAACATCTACAGACGGACGGACATGCATAAATCGTCTCAGAAAGTGATTATATGCATACTCTCAAAAGGAAACATGTGTCTATTTCGTTTCCTTTTGCCTGTTACAAACATATGCACAAAGACATAATACCCTGTACCACAGTGTGGTGAAGGGTATAAAAAAAAATCGGCGCTTAGTGGGTTAATAAAAAAATTGCCAATTTTTTCATAAAATAATTAAAATTGTCCATCTAAATCTATTCTTGTCAAAAATATCGATAAACATATAGTAAAACATCTAATTTTATTTTCTGCGCGTTAGATCTGCATTTTTTCCCACTGTGGGACGTGAGGTTAAAGATGTTTTTAACTCATTAAGGCGACATTGTATTAAAAAGGCTATGTTCGAGTGTATGTAGGGAACTTATACCTTTAAGTTCCTCCATTTCCCCCGCTTTAAAATTACGGACCACAGTGATCCGATACTTTCTTTGACTTTTATAACATTTTGTATATATTATTTTGTAAGAAATCGTTAATTCATATAAAATAAAACAATTCCTTTATATTTTATTTTCCCTTGAGAGGATTGTGCCACTGATAGACTCAATATGTAATTTCTAATGCATTTTAATTAAAAAAATTATTGGAATCAAAATAAACGAAACCTATTGTCAAAGAAATGTGTAACAGCAATTTTAAATTACTAACAATTTAAATGACCCAATTATGAAGAAAAACAAAATCACATTTTTTAAATAAAATATCCACTGACACTAACCCGCCCGCAAGCACTTTGCATAATGGAAAAATCGTTCAACATTCAGGTGCCAAGGTGTCCGAGTATCGTTCACAACAGGTAGTAGTAGTAGCAGTAGTAGTTTTCAACAAATCTTTTCCTCCACAACATATCCATCCGACAAACTTTTAATGCACTTGACCAAGAAAAACAACTGCAGATTTCTGCTTACCAGCAGCACACGCCTTAATGGTTTGGCACAACTGTCTGTAAGAGCAAAACTAAACAGAAATATGTATGTATATAATGTAAATGCTTCAAATACCCAAGTGTGAATATACTTAAGAGGAAAAACAATCGTAGTGGAGATTTCTGTTTTCCTGTTACGCCCAGTAGTTTGCATATACAGACATATTTTTCCTATATGTGTATGTATATCTATCTACTAACTAAAATGGGACTGTAAAACGGTAAGTAATTGTTGTTGAAAGTGGGACGGAAAGTAATGGCATAAAGTGGTATAAAAACAACCATCAACTCTTATCATATTACCATAGTTTGACCCAAATATCTCTATGTCATATACACGTAGATGTAGGTAATGCCGATATATTTAACCTGAAGGACATCTGGGGAAAAAGAGTTGATACAATTTCCAATCAAGGTAAAAACATGGGATAATGTAATGCTATCATAGTCATATTGGAGTTTGGAAAATTAAATCTTTTTTTTAATTTATGCACACATTCAACATAAAAATTATAATTTCTTTGTAATTGCGACAAAATCGGGGTCATGGTCTGAGGATGTGGAAAACTCTTATTAGGAAAACTCCTTGGTAAGTATACGAAAACCCCAAAAGGAAAAATTCGCCATAGGTCAATGTTCGATGCGTGGTCATTTTGTTGTTGGCGACCCTATTATACCCACAATCAAATTGAAGTAGTCTGTTGAAAATAAGCTACTAAAATATATATATTTTTTTCGATTTAATTTCCCGACGGTTCAATCAACTGCTACCGTTTTTCCCGCTCCCAAATTTAAATCTGCCACCCCCATTAAAATTGCTTTCTTTTAAAAAGATTGTGGCCATTGACCGCAATATTATTTATTTTGTTTTTTTATAACTTGGCAAACGTCGCTCTTGCCACTTGTAACTTTATCACTTAACGCGAGAACTCAAATTAAAATCATTGCTGCTCTGAATTCAATCAATCATTGTTGATTGATTTCGTTGAGCCTTCAGTAACACCTTTCACCATAGCGTCGAACATTGGGCTTTCGATTCCTTTCATTCGATTTTTGCTTCTGCTGTTGTTGTTATTATTTTTCTTTTCATTCTTCCGTTTTTATGTTTCAATAGCCGGGTGTTAATGGTCATTACACCTTCAATGATTCCAAGTTATTTTGCCGTCAGTTTCTTCTGTTTTAAGGGTCACCACCAAAGTTCAATGTATTTTTTAGCACATCAACTTAACAAATACGAAAGAAATGCAATAAATGAATGACTGAGTGAGTGGGCGCGAAAGAGAAAAAGTCTGGCCAGTTTGCTTTCTTCGATGGAAATATATGGCGAAATCATATGAAAGTAGAATGGGAGTTATGTTTTATTGCAATTTATTTGGTGTTCAACTGTTGTGAAATTGTAACGTTTTTACATGAGTTGAGGAGAAAAAAATGTGAAGGATAATCAGAAGGAATTTTAAGGTGACCAGACGGGAAAGATTTAGCATGGGAGCTATATAAAATTCTGAACCGTTTTTAATAAAACTTAACATACATCATTGAAGGCATTTCAATAGGGTTCGTTATTGAGCCAATTAAAAGATACGCGCCAAATTGCATTTCATTGGGATCAGAAACTTGGCCTGCACTTTATTTACAAACCAAGTGAGCAGAAGGACAGACATGCATAAATCAGCTCAGAAGGTTATTCTATGCATATCCTTTACCATAGTGTGGCCTTGGGCATACAAAGCTGTAAGAAAAGGAAATTGTTTAGATCCACTCTCGTTGGTGCTCTCAGGTGCGGCTGAAATCTCTAGTTAAGTGTGATTGCGCATGCGATCTCTACACAACTTTTTAGTTTGGCATATACCTCGCTGTCTTCTGGATGATGTGCTACCGACGAGGGCGGTATCAGCCAAAACCAAACTGGGTGAGGTAAATTGCTGACACACTCTGGGGTTATTAGAAGCCCATTTGGTTATGTATGGTCTGGACATGACACTGCGCCGGAGCCTCTAGTACGACTGTACTGATACCACAAGAGTTGCTTATAGTTGAGATAGCACTATATCGTTTCCGAAAATGTGCAAATAGTTACAGGAGGTGAAGGTCTCGCTGCAATGCCTCGTCGCCTGAAGACTGACGCCCAGTTGAACTCGCCCGGCATTGGCTAGGGTCGTGCATTTCACCATCTCCTTGCCTGTTCGTACACTAGAGTAAGATGAAATGGACAAAAAAAAAATTACTTTTGTCGTTCGCTCTAGAGGCTACAATTATGACTACAGTTATTACATGAAGAAGGGAATCTGGCTAAAGAATATGCATAATTTCTTATAATAAGATCAGTAAATATTTAGCGGATCAAATGAACCCTGATTTTTATTTTTTTTTTTTTAAATAGTAACATTTAAATTCTATGGGGTATATATTTACTCCTGAGGAACATAGACCACCGAACACGTTGACAGTATACCCAATAGGTGTGGTTAATCTTTAATGATATGGCTGTATGTACCCGGATAGGGAAGTTATATATAAATATTTAAGGGGATTTATGTATCTGAGAATGTTTAGTATTCCTAACATCACACTAGAGGGTGTAAATATCGAAATTTGGCATAACGTACTGAATTGAACCTAAAATGATGCCTGCCAAGTTTCATGAAAATCGGGCCAGATTTAGATATAGCTCCCATATATATTTTCGTCCGATTTTATGTAAATGGTGCACCAAAGTCCCTATATACCTCTCGATTTGCACGAAATTTGGCATAACGTACTGAATTGAACCTAAAATTATGCCTGCCAAGTTTCATGAAAATCGGGCCAGATTTAGATATAGCTCCCATATATAGTTTCGTCCGAGTTATTGTAAATGGTGCACTAAAGTCCCTACATATCTTTCGATTTGCAAGAAATTTGACATAACGTGCTGAATTTAGCCTAGAGTGATGTCTGCCAAGTTTCGTGAAAATCGGCTGAGATCTAGATATAGCTCTCATATACATTCCGATTTAATGTAAAAAGTGCATCAAAGTCCCTATATACCTTTCGAATTGCACGAAGTTTGCTATAGTGTACTGAGTTGAGTTTGGAATGATGTGTGCTAAGTTTCGTGAAAATCGGTTCAGAAATAGATATATATTTATCCTAGATATATATTTAATGAAAATAATGTATCAAAGTTCTTATATTGCATAGCGTACTGAATTTAGTCCAGAATGATGTGAGCCATGTTTCGTGAAAATCGGTTGAGGTTTATATATTATCGATTGATTTTAAGTAATTGACGCTCCAAGGAACCAATATATGGCTAATTGGAACAAAACGTACTGAAATTAGTATAACCTAACTTGCGACAACTTTCGTTGAAATCGGTTCATATTTGGATATAGCTTCCATATATATTTTCGTCCGATTTTAAGTAAATGGTGCATGTTTGTCAGATTGACTTGAAATTTTGCACAACGTAGAAAATTTAGCATAGAATAACGTAGTTGCGTCTATAAGTACAAACATAGCCCAACGGATGTCCTATTGATATTTGTTTGAAGCCGATTTATGTACTTTTGTCCCATTGTAACAAACGAATGACATGATTGTAGATTGACCTAAGTCGATTCACATTTAGATAAATATCACATATTTTAGTTCATCCAATTTCATGTTAATAGTCCTGTTTAATATACCCATAGTGGTGAAGGGTATCATATAGTCGGCCCCGTCCGATTTTACTACATTCCTTACTGGTTTGTGGTTATCGGATGGTATTTATGGAATGAAAAGGACCGAAAAAATATTTTTGTATGTTTTGGTAGTCGCTCTAGGGGCTAAAATTATAAACCGAACATTAAAACACAGTTTGACCAACTAATAGGAAGGGCTGTTTTGATAATAGTCGATCAATATTCAGCCCGTCAAATCCACCAAGACCTTTCTATGTAATATTACAAAATTGGCATGCTATGTCGTAAATGTTCACTACCGGTGAAAACGAGATTCGGAAAATCTGCTAGGGTAAAAAAGAGGAGCTTTTAACCCTTAATCGGTCAAAAGAGGGCAAATATCTCAAAGAAATTCCAGCCACGGAATACAGATCCCCAGATAGTTAGAGTTCCGTGGTAGTTGTGTCTATACTGCTCCGTTCACTGCTTATATAATATTGATTTTCAATCATTTGAAAATTTTGAGACTCGGACTTACTACCGCTAGTTCTTGTTGTGGATATTTTATATTTATTTTATGCTTCATGTTTGTTTCATCTAGGTTCTAGACTTGTCTACACATTATGAAATGCAGCAATATATCATGAGTATATTGAGTAGACTTGGCAGGACTATTGCATAACTGCAGAGTGGTGTGCGAGCATGAAACACTTGCTGGACATACATTTTGGTCTTTGTCATCAATCTGTGCTCAGTATGAATTAAGCTGACTGCACCATCTTGAACGTAATTGGGCCCTGGTTTGTCGAGGGTGAGCTCCGAGGACGGCATCGACTCTGTAATCATTCAGCACGTCGGCAACTGCTTCAAAGCGAATGATATTCAAACCTGCTCGATAAGAATTTTGATCTAGGAGTTCCTTTTTAGACCTCCCTCTCTCTAGATCATGCAGATCCTTCCTGGGGGTGTTTTATTCCCCATATGATGGTTAGGATGATTCTCTCTGAATAATTCAAGCAGGTCTTGCGAATAAAGAATTTTGCTATGCTGACATAAAAGATGAATGCATCTCCACATGAAGATGGTACACAAGTGTCATGAGGAGGCACCCTGTTGCAGTTCTCAGGTCGGTATACTGACAGGTCTGAATAGTTCTCCATAAGAAGATGGTCCAGAGGTGCTATGAGGAGGCACCCTCTTGCAGTTCTCAGGTCGGTATTCTGACAGGTCGGAATACTTCCCAATTGTGTAGCACTAGTATTCGCGGACTTTAGTGGTACCACACAGCTAGTCACAACCTGATCTATCGCTAAATCGGCGACATAGGCGTTGAACGATAGGACCCGGCGCCATGATCGTGATGTACAAACGTATTGACCTTAATTCCGTCTAGCGGGTGGAATATCGGACATGTAAAGATTTAACAGCTACGGAGGTATCACCTCACCCTGGAGTGTTTCCTATCTAACTATGCAGGTTTGGGCCTCACCGACTGGTGTTCACACATATAATGGATTATCCTACGTTTCAAACTTGACATTGTCCTCAGTGTTGCATGATCGACGGTATCAAAGACATTTAATAGGTCTGGGCCATAGAAAACATACCATCCATCGCTCTCTTTGACAATAAACAAGTGTTTAAAGTTTTATGAATTGCATTCTTAAAATACAGAAATCCAGACATATAATATTCAATTTTTCATATAATATACCTTTTTTCATATAACATAATTTTTTTTCTGTGAGACAACGGTAACCCTTTTTAACGATTTTCCAAAACTAAATCACTGGCAGCTAGGAAATTGTTAAATTGTCTTAAATAATATATTTTAAAGAAATTAAAACCAAAATAAAATCTTCGCCGATTTTATCTGATAAATCGCATATAGAAGTTGATTTTCAGTTGTCCATAGATATTATCTTTAATTTGTCTAAAGATATTCTCTGTATATTTTTATTTGATACCCCATTTTGTAGTCCATGATCATCTTTAAAGGATGACCCTTGAGCGTCTACAGCAACGAAATTTAAGTAATCTAACGATATTTCCGTTGTCTATAGAAACTTTGCAATGTCTTATTAGCACTAAACTATTTGTCAATGGTCTTTAGTCAAAAATGTGTCGATAGCTTTTGATTCAATCAATCACCACATTTGCGATAGTGTTAATGCCTTAAATGTCCTTAAATTACTTCAAAGGAGTCAAGGTATTTACTTGGATATTCACCACCTGGTCACCTCATTTTAGCGAAAAAGTCATATTATAACTTCACATTTTTATTTTGGTTTTTCTTTTTTAACGAAACAATATTAAGCATTACAAAGAGGATTGCTTGGTTTGTTTGTTGATGGAGCATTTGTGGTTTTTCGAATGGCAATGGCCAAAATAACTTTATACCGAATGTTCGTTCCGAGGTAGCCAACATAAAACAAAGAATGGCCTCTCTGTTGTACAAATTTTGCAAATTATGAATAAAAAGAGCAAAGTTTTTTGGTTTCGGCTGTCCTGAATTATAGCTGTTGATGGTAGAGGGATCGGATGCCGCTGCTGCAGCGACTACGACTAGCGATGCGGTATTTCAACAACAGCTACATCAACATCAGGAACTTTTATAATACCATAAAAGTGCTGTTGCTATTTTGTTTAAAGTGCTGTTCAAACACTAACAACTGGCAACAGACATGGAAGGCAGGCATACAGGGCCAAACGTTGCTGAACAAAACAACAACAACATCAAATCTCCAGCAGTTATAACTTGCAACACTATGCTGTATATTGCAGTTGCAGCCTCGTTGTCCACTCGTTGTTATTGTATCCTAAGTATTTGCAACAAAATTTCCTTTCACAAAAAGCTTTTGCAAAATGAAGCAAACAAATAGATTTTCATGTTAACTTAACCACAGAAAAGTATTAAAATTTATTATGGCAGTGAAAAATAGCGGGGCAAGCTATAACCACCACCAGTGCTGCTGACTGCTATCTAAGCCAAGAATGTAAAATTTTCCGAATTCTTCTCCTTCTTGCTGCTGTTGCTACTACATAACAAGTGAAATGTTATTATGATGGTGGTAGAAGAATATCGCCTTATTTAGAAAATTTCATTTTTGAGGTTTTTGGGTCAAAAACTATGGGCAGCAGCGGTAGCAGCAGAACTAACTAAAGATACCATAAAAGATTGCGTAGAAATTTGAGTCAAAACAAGACCATAAGGTTTGTGGTGCGTCGAAAAGAAAAACGTATTAAATTTTGAATAATGGTAAAGTTCTTAAGCTGAATGTTTGTCTAAAACTAAAAGTGATTAGAATAACGTTTATGAATACACACACGTGCATATTTGGTCATCAATTTTGCAATACTTTTAAAGAGCATTTACAACCCATCGTATAGTCCCAATTTATAGTCTATATTTATATTTTCACCATCTAGTGTGTTATTGGTAATACTAAAATATGTAGACCCATTCGTGGCCAATACTTTGTTTAAAAACTATTATAGATAGACGAATGGATGTCCACACATATCAAGGTCAAATCAGTGTGATGGACGTTTTTAACAAACTTGCAATATAATTGTATGCCTTCGTAATTTCTTTTCTACTACAACATATTTTGCTGAACACAATTCCATACCAGCTAATAAAATCCATTATATAAACTGATCCAGACCTTTGTCTAACATTGGATGGTATTAAAAATCTATTAAAACTTTGGTATCGAAATATACAATATACAAAAAGCATGATACCACCAACCCCACAAAAACAAAACATCAACACAAACCAAATTTTCTTTAATTTATAATATCAGGATTGCAGATATCCAAAAACACTATTATTTTATATATGAATTAATTGATTAAATTATTGGGGCAATTATTTCAAGTCAACATATATTTCATATGCATATCAACCAAACAAGCGCTTCGAAATACATCCAACATCCAAACTCGTCTTATTCAGACTCCACCGTTGCATATTTTAACATCAGTTCACCATTATCGCTGAAACCAAACTAAAACATTTTATCAATGAAGATTATTTTATATTATTTCACTTCACTCACTTCAATGTTGAGAAGAAAAATTTAGTTAAAATGTTATTATTTTTGTTATTGTTATTCTAATTCCAATAAAGCGTGTTCACTCCATTCTTACTCCCTTCTTTTATTATTGTTTTTGTTTTAGTTCTCCATCACATTTCATTTCTCTTTGTGATAGCACAATTACTATATTCACCTCAGCCGAATATCATGGTTCAAGTCTTCGCTAGTACCACAGTATGCCTCGCAAAACAATACACTTTTTCTAATAAAATACACATTAAATAATTAAATAAATGCGAAATTCGTAATCTACGGATTTTTTTTATACAAAGTAACCTACTTCATTACTTTAGAAAAAAATTCGTAAAAATATCGATAACATGTTATTCGTAGCTGGCAACATTATCACCCTCTATTAGTACATTTGACTTTACCCTTTATCTTCATTTTCTCTACAGCCAACTTCATTTCGTCCAACATTAAAGAAATAAAATCTTTCTTTTTATTAAAAATCGTGAAAGTGATCAGTCATAAAAATCCAGACTAAAATCTAAAAAAAATCTCTTTAATCAAAGAGCCGACCTGACTTTAATAAAATCAATTTTTTATCTACAACTATATTTGCCTTTTGAGCAACACATTTTTTTGAAGCTAATAACTATTTTATGATATAAAGAGTGAAAGTGAAAATTATTGTGATGAAATTTTAGGGAAGCTTTTGATACCTTTGTGGAGAAAGAGCCAAATTCAGGAACTTCTGCAGCTGGGAGTTGTAGAAGTCTCCCAAAACTTCTCTGCCAAAATCATATATGAAATTTATCCATATTGAAATTTCTATTTACCAATTTTCCCAAGGAAAAGTAATATGCTTATGAAGCTAAATTAACTGGCGAAACTACGCAATTTTATATTTGGAGTTCACGAGGATCGGATTCGGAATTCCATAATGCACATTTCTTTGGAAATTATGTAATATATTATATTACATCATCATCGAATTTAAAACATTTCTAATTATTCAAATGAGTATCACATCAATATTTATCACCTCGCACACGATATACATTTAACGACAATCAATATGTTCTTATAAAAAAATAAATTAATTCCATTCCATTAATTGATTATTGCATACCAACAAAACATTATTCTTTTCTTCAGTAACCCCAAATTTCGTTAAGTGTATATCATGCTACTATAGATTTAATTTAGATTTTAATCATATTCATTTTTTTTATTGCTAGAGAGTAATTTCATAATTTCATCGCATGAGATAAATCATCACAACCAACATACATAATAATTTCACAGTTATTTAAACCAGCATCCACATATTGAGAAGGCCTTCAGCAATACAGGAGAGCATGGTAAGTGATTGAGAATCTCTTTTAAAATGTGTGATTTTTAACATATACAAACTCTCTTCTATTTTGTTTATCAATTTAAGAGTTCACTTTGGCATTGAGCTTAAGAATTGATTCATTTTCGTACAACTCTTAAATTTATTCATATATATTTTTTGATGATATGTACATCTCTTCATATTAGCTCTCCATATTTTTAATTAACCCATTCAGGGACACCATTTCTTTTTTTAGTATGATATACTTATTTAACGTTAAATATTTTCATATATTTAATATATTAGATTAATGTCTATAATACTTATATTAATGCCTATAATTAGTGCTGAATTGATTTATAATGTAAATAAATATAATTTTTGAATTCAAAATGAATTTTTGAGTTATCAGGCTGACGTTCTCTTATTAGGGATGTCTATATAGGTTGGATGTGAGTTAAATTTGGGGTCCATAGAAAAATAAGCCATCATGGACATAGGTTGGTGAGGGTGTAGAGGCTGCTTCTCGCAACATCTGAGAAGTTAAAATATTAATATAGCGATCGATTTAGACAACCATCTTAGTAGCAATTTCTAATTCATTCCAATTTTTCAGTTTGTTTTATATAATTTTTCTAGATTTCCTTTTACTGGTCCACTTACAGTTTTGCCTATACGTTGTTGTTTTTAGGGAGTCTATAATAATACCTGTAACTAGACATGCCCTTGGTTATAGAAGGACAAGACCCCCCCATTCCGACTGCAGCTACCACTTCAATGGCTCCCGTAGTCCTGCTCATAACCAAGGCCTGAAATGCTCCAAGTCATTGAGGCATTCGATCAAAATTCTAACCGTGTTCATTACATCAGACAGAAATATTAAATATTGGTGGTGGGTCCATGACCATATCCATATTTCGCGGTGATAAAAACTCTTGTACGACACAAAATAGTAACATAGAAAGGAAGTTTATGCTCCCAATTTCCAAAATAATTTGAATTGAAGAGGTACTGAATTAACCGATACCAATACGAGGTAATAATGCGGAATCCTTTGTAAAATGGTTTGGAATTATCCCTAAATCTTTCGATGTATTTGTACTGGGCGATCATTATTGACAATATTCTCAAATTTTTGACTATATACAATTTTCGATAGCAGAGACTATGGTCGGAGAGACAGGAACCTTCAAAGTACCACTGAATTTGTCTATGGTCGTACAGACATCAGACGGACGAAACATTTGTAGCCATTGTTACAATTTCCCAAACGTTTGAACCTGATAACTACTTGTGATTGCATTTTGACAGCTGTTTGTGAGTGTTCCAACAAGTACAAACGTTGTTTAACGCACCATTTACATTAAGTCGTACGAAACTATATACGGGCGCTATATATAAATCTGAACCGATTCCAACAAAACTTCGCACACATCAAACTGGACTAAATTCAGTACGCTGTGCAAAATCTTGGCTCAATCGGAGTGATATTAGGAGTTTGGTGCGCAATTTACATAAAATCGGACGAATCTGGACCGATTCCAACAAAATTTCTCGTACTTCCATTTGGACTTAATTCAGTACTCTGTTCAAAATTTTTTCTCAAGCGGACCAAAATTGAGAGTTTGTTGCAACATTTACATACATCTAAATCTGAACCGATTTTCTCCAATATCAATTGGGTTCGTCCTTGGGACAAATAAGTGACATGTGCCAAATTTCATTTAAATCGGATCATAAATGCGACCCCTTTGTCCACAAAAATACATGGACGGACAGACGGACGGACATGCATAAATCGACTCAGAAAATGAGTCTATGCATATTCTCGAAAGAAACCTTTGGTCTACCTCTCGATGGGGGCTATCCTTAAAAGTGAAGCAATATTGATCATTTCTATAGGGAAGATTTTCTACTCAATGATAATCCAAAATATAAACTAACATCTGCTTATGCCCAAAAGTTTCAAAACACCGGATATTAGGGTTACCTTTACAATGGAGGCTACCCTAAAAATGTGAGCGATATATCCCGTCTTCAATTGGAAACATTGTACGAGTAGTAGCAATGTATGTGCACATTTTTGAAGCTCTATCTTTAACAAGGCGATCTCCATTCTGAATTTAATAGTGACAAACAGACTGACATGCATAAATACACTTAGAATTTTGTTCTGAACAAGAATATATATAGAAAACCAGTAAGGAAAGTAGTAAAGTCGGACGGAGCCGACTATATGATACCCTTTACCTCTTTGGATATATTCAAGAGATGTATCCTAACAGACTTCGCATTTCTTTGAATAACCATTGACATGAAATTGGAATAAATCAAATGTGTTTAGATGTGAACCGACGTTATCGATCGTAGGGTTACTAAGATCATTAACCGGGTAAATTTGTACCTTTTTATACCCTCCACCATAGTATTGAGTGTATATTAAGTTTGTGTTTCAGTTTATAACTCATCGAAATGATCATTTCCGACCCTATAAAGCATATATATTCTCGATCAGAGCAAAAGGGACAACATTATGTAAACTGATTTAAATAAAACTATCCATTATGCTACAACACAGAGGCTCAAGTGGGCACTAGGTCATTTTTCGGAGGACAATTAACATGAAGTCAGTCGAAAATATATATAGGAACAATATTTGCATCTGAACCAATTTCTACGACACGTAATATTCTAAGCTTAATTTAATACCTTAATTTAACTCATATTAGGCTATACTATCTTAAGAACGTGGGGTACAATTTTGTGTCAATCGAAAAAGCGTTTTGGTGCACGATTCAAGTAAAATCGGATAAAAATATATTGGGAGCTAAATTGTCCTAGCTTCAGTTACTTTAAATCACAAAGACATAATACCCTATAATACCACAGTGTGGTGAAGGGTATAAAAATTTAATATAAATACCCGTAAGAATAGTATAATAGTCGGACGGAACGAAAGAACGAAACACCTTTTATAGGTAGATATACCAAATCTAGGACCGATCTTTCAAATTTTTATAAAATCAACTCGTAAACCCAATTTTTATATATTTTTGCAAATGATGCAAATGTCTCCCATCTCGAGCATTCTTTCGAGATCTGCACCAAATATTTTATTTCCAGTGTCAAATTTTTGATTTTAATCGATTCAGGTTACAATATAGCTCTCATATCTACTCAAGTCTAAGTATGCCAAATGCATCCGATTTCGTGTTCTTATATCCTACATTAATTACAAGTTGTAATGGACCGACCCAAGTAGCAACATCAACTTAATCTCGACCTTGTGCTATTTCCTTGAAAATATATATAGGACTTTTCTACGAATATACATGTTTATTTACCAAATGGGGATCTGTCATGTATAAGAAGCAATTATTGACATCAAATATATAAAATCTTAATTTAATTATCAACATCATACTAATAAACATCTCATAGTAGTTCATTAATTGATATATGTACATCACATTAATTGTCAAACTATCTTCTTCAAATTTGATCGTTCAGCTTTAAAAGAAAATACAAGTCTAAGCTATTGTCAAATAGACAATCTTTTTGTGTTATTTGCTACAAAGTTTTAAAATTGATGACCACACTGCTGAAAATGATTATACCAGGATGACGTTCTTCTTGTCGTTTAGAGTTTATTGTCACATCACCGATTATTTGACGCAGCTGAGCTGATGGATGACACTGCTTGCTGGTGGGTATGACCATTAAAGAACGTTGGCGTTTTTCGCTTCGTTTTTATCCATCGATATTTGCCCATCATTGTTGCCATTAATATGCCCGTTTATAAGTAGAAGTAGTAGTTGTAGTAGCAGAAGTTAGAGTAATGAAGTGGCAGTATTTGATGATGTATTGCATTCCCCCAACCCCCCATCTGTGATGCACGTTCCACGTTCGTCGCTGTGTTCATTATCCGCCATCGAACTGGTCGACAATATTTGATCGAACATGTTTTAATATAATTCATCAATAACGTCGCCATCGTCATCATCATCCTCATCAGCGTCAGCTGCTCTATTAATGCAATCAACCGGAAAGTGCAGGGGCGACCATTAAAACTCAAACATCACCTAAACAGGTTAGAACTACCGCAGCGCGGCATATGAACAAATATGTTACGGGAAAATGCTGGACGAAGACAAGGAGTCGTCTATCAGTATTCTTGACATGTTACCAAAACAAGACCCCACATTAAGTTTAATAGTTTAGATGGGTGATGGGATGTTGCCACAAGATCTACTTTGGAAATGAGTAGTTAATTCTGGCATTAACCACCAGTTACACAATTTCCAACTTTGTTTACTCTCATTGAATGGCCATTTTAAAGAGAACCTTCATTGTGTTGTAGCTAACACTGGTTTACTTTGTAAATGGTGTAATTATTTAACGACTATGTGGCTTCTACTCATAAATCAATTAAAATGCAGTTAAAATAAAAAGAAGACTAGAATTTAAAAATAAATGCAATCATGGCTATTTATGCTATCCCGCAACTAATTAAAATCGATAAAAAAGAAGAACTGGAAGATGTTTATAACCTAATTAAGTAGTGGACTGGTTTCAATAACATTTTCTACTCTACAATGGAAAAGAAAACAACCTAAACAAAACTTCATTAAATGTAAACACGTAATTATGGCGTTAAGTACAGCCGGTCCGAACATGTTGTACCCTTCATCAGGAGGGAAACTGAAACGTAATAAAACACAAACTCTAACCAGTGAGCGGAGCAGTATAGTCGGACGGGGCCGACCACATGATACCCTACACAACTTCCACGACAATCGAACTTTCTGTGTTTGTATATTCTGAGCTTGGGCAATATTTTGCGATATTTGCACCTTCTTGACCGACCAGATGTCAACAAATATTTCTAATATTCAGTAGACTAGGGTTGTACTTGTCCAGATTCTCTTTACCGTGGGTTATGTTGTGATGTTGGGCTTTCAATTGTCGAATCGAATAAAACACAAAAAATAAGTTTTCAGTCCACTTCATCTCAAAATGATTATCTGATCATCACCGAAAATTATAGGCGTTGTCGTTGACCATAACGGGAATCTCATGGAAAAGCGCTATATTTCCGCTCTCTAGTGTGGCAATGGGTTACTAAATAATATATAAATACATAAGCACCTGTAAATATTTAAGTGTAACTCCCACATCCGAGTACATACGACAAAATAATTGGTACCAATTTAAAGGCCAACCACTCCTCTTCGATACACTATCGTCTTCTCGGGTCTATATCCTTAAGGAGTAAATATATACGCCATACAATACAGATTTTGTAATTTTTCACACATTTCATCCCCTAAATATTAACCGACCTTTTCCAAAAAACAATAGGGGTCTTCTTTGGCCAGAACCCATTCTATATGCAAAATTTCGTGAAGATTGGTCCATAACTGTGGCCTGTATCGTGTTTACAAATTATAATGGACAGACGGACGGACATACATGTCTAGATCGACTCAGCTAGTCGAGATATGACGATCGGCATATTTAAAGGTGCGTCTAGGACCAATATTTCGCGGCGTTACAAACTTTCGGGGCTGCAGAAAGCTATAATACCCTGACAACATAGTTGTGTAGGGTATAATAACAACGTTCACTAAAATTCAACGTTCAATATAATTAAAAATTCAAAAGTAAAAATTCAACAGGTATCGAAAATGGCAGTTAGTGTAACTTCGGGTAATGTAGGCCACCATTTTCTTTTTTATACCCTTCACCACACTATGGTACAGGGTATTATGTCTTTGTGCATATGTTTGTAACAGGCAAAAGGAAACGAGATAGACACATGGTTCCCTTTGAGAACATGTCACTTTTTAAGCCGATTTATGCATGTCCGTCCGTCTGTCCATGATAAATTGTAAACAAAGTACAGGTCGCATTTATGATCCGAATTGGATGAAATTTGGCATAGGTCACTTACTTGGCCCAAGGACGAATCCTATTGAAATTGGGAAAATTCGTTTCAGATTTATATACAGCTCCCATATATATTTCGGTCGGATTTACACGAAATTTGGCACAGCGTACTAAATTAAGCCTAGGATGATGTTTCCTGAAAATCGGTTCAGATTTATATATAGCTCCCATATATATTTCTGTCCGATTTTATGTAAATGGTGCACCTAAGTCCTTATATATATTTTGATTTGCACGAAATTTGGCACAGCGTAATAAATTAAGTCTTCAATGATGTGTGTTAAGTTTCGTGAAAATCGGTTCAGATTTAGATATAGCTCCCATACATATTTTCCTCTGATATAATGTAAATGATGCACAAAAATCAATATATATCATTCGATTTGTACGAAATTTGGCATAGCGTAAAGTCAGGAATGATGTGTGTTAAGTTTTGTAAATATCGGTTTAGATTTAGAAATTGTTCTTATATATATTTTTGTCCGATATAGTGTAAATGGTGTACCAAAGTTCCTATATGTCTTTCAAGTTGCACAAAATTGGACATGGCTTTCTGAATTAAGTCTAAAATGATGCGTGCTAAGTTTCGTAGAAATCGGTGCAGATTTAGATATAGCTTAATATAAATTAATCTCTGGTCAATATAAATTAATCTCTGGCAAGTATCATTGAAATCGGTTCAGATTTAGGTCTAGGTGCAGCAAACTCCTCATGTTTATCAGATATTTATCCAAATAATCAATATTTGCTTTAAATTGATTTACATTATCATTTGTTTGAGCCCAAGGACGAACCATTGTGAAATTGGTGAAAATCGGTTCATATTTAGATGTACATAGTGCGATTTGATTTAAATAGTGCACCAAAGCCTTTATATTTCTTTCGATTTTCACTAAATTGCTAAGTTTTGTTAAAATCGGTTCAGATTTAGATGTATCTCCCATATATATTTTCGTCTGATTTTATGTAAATGGTGCACCAAAACCCCATATATATCTTTCGATTTTCACGAAATAACATACTGAATTGGGACTAGAATGATCTGCGCTAAGTTTCCTGAAAATCGGTTCATTTAGATATAGCTCCTATATATAATTTCGTCTTTTTCGACTTGCACGAAATTTTGCAGAGCGCACTGAATTTAGTTTAGTTTAATCGGTTGAGATTTAGATTTAGCTTCCATATATATTTTCGACCGACTTCATGTTAATTGTACACCAAATAATCAACGGATATCTGATTGAGATTAAATTTTGAACAATACAGCGTGTTTCAAGTTTGCTTAAAATCGATTGACAAACATTTGAGTCGTTGTACGCAAACGACTCTAAATCTGCAAAAATACAGCCACTTCGGAGTCAAAATGCGGCTAAAGCCTTTAAAATACGGAAACGTGGCGGAACTTTTATTTTGGGGCATGTA
This sequence comes from Musca vetustissima, assembly GCF_032173495.1. Taxonomy (NCBI): domain Eukaryota; kingdom Metazoa; phylum Arthropoda; class Insecta; order Diptera; family Muscidae; genus Musca; species Musca vetustissima. Next base: position 10,843 of record NW_026883275.1, on the reverse strand, counting down.
AAATAAATTGACCTACATCATTCTGAACCCTTCTAGAATACGGAATGCCAATTGCAGAAACTTCGACTTTAAAATACAAGAAAATACCTTTCTATCTTATTTATTTCAATTTCTATCATGGTTTGAAAGGATATCCAATTCAAAAACTTTGTAAACCGGCTCTATCTTCCTTAAAATGTATTTCTTGACGTATTTTGCATAATTTATATATATATATATATATACATATCGTAACAAATTCGGATGACAGTTCTTCATAATAATTAATTTATACTGAATTTATTGGAATACACACCTATAGGATTTAAGTAACACGACAAGAGTAAAATTGAGACAAAATATTACGGTATGTTACAAACGAAATGAACTAACTAAGCTACCCTCCATCTTAATGTAAGGTGTTGTACGTACAGCATAAACAACATGTGGACATACACGACTTTATCCAACCAGATGTGTATATGTTTTTAACCCAACATAATGAACTACTCAATTTCATTCTGATCATTATCCCAACTATTACACAATCAGTTCGATCATCAAGTTCATCAATCAGAACTCCCAAGGAGAAATGCCACACATTCTAGGATGTGGATTGTAGTTCCTCCACATCGCTTTATCTGTCGATCATCAACATTATCTACCGATGATGATATAAAAACAAGTACACACATACTTACAAACTGCAATGGCTGCATTGCATTCTATCTTGTGTCGGTGGCGGTCTTTAAAACTTATCGCTCGGTTTCTTTTAGCTTTTGTGGTTTTGTCATCATCCTTGACTTAACTTGACAAATATGCTGAACTGAAATGGTCAATGATAGCTCAAGAATGTCCCCGACCAGCAATTCATTGCATGATAGCCAATAGGCTATTTCAAAAATATCTATTGGTGGGAATAACTTTGAAGAAAAAAACCGGTGGATAAAAGAATGTCATTTGTTGTTGTGTGTTTGTTTCCTGAAGGCATGTGACGTAATTAATTGTGTGATATCGAGCTATTAGGATAGATTCCGTGAGAGAGGTAGTGTGGTGAGATTATGAGCGAATTGTTTGGATTTTGAATTGCACAATTTGTACACTCTACACGAGGACAACTTGTTATAATGGCATTGTATTCATCCGGATCAATGAAGTACAAGAAATTAGATATAGAAGTGAATAAAGCGTTAAGTTCGAACTTTCGATACCCCCCACCATAGATATACTGATAGTTAATGAATATTTTTCATTAAATCTTATTTGTATATTTTTCATAAAATCGAAAAACTAAAGAAAACCCTAGGAATTACCGAACATTTGGAGTTATCATTATATGAGGTAATATGCCTAATTGAGGACCGATGTACCTCAATTTCGAACCTAACACTTTTGCACCACAAACACCCTAAATATTATCCAGTAAGGAAAGTAGTAAAGACTATATGATATCCTTCTCCACTTTAACCTCAATCACCGTTTATTATTTGATGCACAATTAACATAAAGTAGGTCGAAAATATTATGGATGCTATGTCTGCATCTGCACCAATTTCAACAAAGCGCTATAACGTCATTCTAGTCTCACTTCGTGTCAAACGGACAAACATTAGGAGTTTGGTGCACATTCACATAAAATCGGACTAAAATATATATGGAGATATATCTAAATCTGAACCGATTTTTACGAAACTTAGCACATATCATTCCAGACTCAATTCAGTACGCCATGCTTAATTTCGTGCAAATCGAAAGTAATATAGAGTCTTTGGGAGCTATATCTAAATCTTAACCGATTTTCAATTGGGGCTATCAAATAATTAAGCTGTGCCAAATGTATCCAATTTGGATCATAAATGCGACTTGTACTTTGTTTACAATTTAAAATTGGTACACCGACGGACGGACATGCAAAATTCGACTCAAAAATTGATTATATGCATATTCTTTTTTTGCATGTAACGAACATATGCACCAAGACATAACACCCTGTACCACAGTGTGGTGAAGGTTATTAATATTAGCTTCAAAATTGATCTAAATCGGTACTTAATTAGGCATAACCCTTCATATTATAAAAACTCCAAATGCTCAGTAATTCCTACACGAGGAAATCAATATTGGTTAGGAATAGCCTCCACACATTTTTTTTACAATGAATTTACATATTGACAAAAAGTTTTCACTCCCACCCACTTCATGAAGTTTCTAAAACATATTTTTGGGTGTTTGTCGAGGGGGCTACATAGAGGATATACTAACATAGTTGACCTACCCCATAATGTTATCAAAGCAGATTTTATAACTCAGGGAAATGCCAAAAATTGAATCTACACCGCTAACGTTTTCCAAAAAGATTTCCCAGCCATCTAGGCACCAGAAAATAACAGATAGACAATTTTCCTAATATCCTCAAGATGCAGAAAATTTGTTGTTCCTATATACGAGAATCAAACATAAACATATAATTTCGTAGGTAGATTTTTTACCCAATGAAAACCCTAAAATTTAAATCACAGTCAATTTTGCTGGAAAATCTTTTAAAAATGACAAACAAATCTTGAAGGATCTCTTATATGGATCGATATTGATTATTTTTGAAGTTAGATTTGCTAACAAATGAATAGGAAATTAGAACCACTGCAGTGGAAAATAAGCTCAAAATCCATAAAATTGTGGCTAACACACCCTTTTAACAGGTTTTTCTGGTATTACATAGCTATTGTATGGACTAGGGTAAATCCAATCGGTGAAGATTTTCCCCGTTATCCAGCTTGTTTTTTTTTTTTTTTTTGAAAATATATCCGTCATTGTGGACATTTTCGAGCTAATATTTCTAATTGCGTTAAAATTTTTGGTTTTTGATATATGCTAATTAGCCTACCGGTTGAAAATTGGAAATTGTCATTGTAATTTGTCTGGCAGGAGAATTATTTCTTCTCTATGAAAATGAAAAACATGAACATATTCCTCAGCGTACTGTAAAAAGGAGTGACGTTTCTAAGGCCACAGTGTCGAAACATGCACCCATATTTAATATTTGTACTAAGATGTTGTCTACGCTGCATAAAAAGGGATCCAGGAAAATGCGTAGTATGAGGTGGTATGAGAAATACCAAAACAGGGGCTTATGTTGAGCTAATAAGTTAGAACCCGGTGTACAAAGTTCCAGCCACTTCGTTTGAAAACTTCACATAGGGCTATTATTTAAAGGGAGGCTGACGTCTATATATTGAGGTTATGTCAAAACATTGGAACCTTCACCATAAAGTGGATTATATATTAAATTTGTTATTACGTTTGAAACATCTCGAAATATTCACCTGAGTCATATAAAGTATATATAATATGGATCACTATAAAAACCAGTGAGGAAAGTAGTAAAGTCGTACGGGGCTGATTATATGAAACTCTTCACCACTTTGGGTATATTCGTCATATGTATCCTAACAAACGTCTCCTTTTCGAAAAAAAAACATTGAACGAACCTAAATAACTAAATTAAACATGACACACGCTATGTGGTATGCTGCACTGTTCGAAATTTAATCTTAATTAGACACCCGTTGGTTTTTTTTTTGCACAATTAACATGAAGTCGGTCGAAAATATATCTGCATCCGATCCAATTTCAACGAAACGCAATAAAGCCATTCAAGCCTCAATTTGATACGCTGTGCAAAAGTTCGTGTCAATCGGACAAACATTAGGAGTTTGGGGTAACATTTACCTAAAATCCGACGAAAATGTATATGGAAGCTGTCTCTACGTCTAAGCCGATTTCAACGAAACTTGCCAGAGGTTAATACATATTAACATCAGTACATTTTGTAACATGTTATGTCAATCGGACGAAAAATTATGTTTATATGAAGATCTGAACCCATTTCACAAATCTTGATATACGTAACTCTATAGTAAATTGCAAAAAATTGTGTGCAAAATCGAAAACATCGGGTCGTTAGTGCGTAATTTACATAAAATTAGAAGTTATATCTAAATCTAACACGATTTTCACGAAACTTAATACACAATTCTACATATATTAAATACGCTAGGCAAATGTGAATCGACTTCAAAAAATATCAATAGGTCATCCGTTGGCCTATGTACTTCTAGAAAACGCAACTACGTAATTATATGCTCAATTTTGTACGTTGTGCAAAATTTGATGTCAATCTGACTAATATGAGGAATTTGATGCCCAATTTACTTAAAATCTGGCGAAAATAAATATGTAAACTATATCCAAATATGAACCGATTTCAACGAAACTAATCACAGGTTAGGTTATACTAATTTCAGTACGTTTCGTTCCTATCAGCCATATATTGGTCCCTTTGTGAGTCAATTTCTTAAAATCAATCTATAATATAAGGAAGCTATATCTAAATCTCGACCGATTTTCACGAAACTTGGCACACATCATTCTGGACTAAATACAGTACGGCAAATTTGGTGCAAATCGAAAGATATATGTGGACGTGGGTGCACCATTTACATGAAATCGGACGAAACTATATATGGGAGCCAGGGACGTACGCAGGGGCCCACCCGCGAAATGAATTTTTTATACCCTTCACCACACTGTGGTACAGGGTATTATGTCTTTGTGCATATGTTTGTAAGAGGCAAAAGGAAACGAGATAGACACATGGTTCCTTTTGAGAATATGCATAGAATCACTTTCTAAGTCGATTTATGCATGTCCGTCTGTCCATGTATGTTTGTGAGCAAAGTACAGGTCGCATTTATGATCCGAATTGGATGAAATTTGGCACAGCTCATTTGTTTGGCCCAAGGACGAACCCTATTGAAATTGGGAAAAATCGGTTCAGATTTAGATATAGCTCCCATATATATATATTTAACCGATTTAATGTAAACGGTCCCTATATATCTTTCGATTTGCACGAAATTTGGTACAGCCTAAACATTTAGGTCTAGAATGATGTCTGCCAAGTTTCGTGAAAATCGGTCAAGATTTAGATATAGCTCCCATATATAGATTCGTCCGATTTCATGTAAATGGTGCCCCAAAGTCCCTATATATCTTTCAATTTGCACGAAATTTGGCATAACGTATTGAATTAAGCCTAGAGTGATGTCTGCCAAGTTTCGAGAATATCGGTCCAGATTTAGATATAGGTCCCATATATAGTTTCGTCCGAATTCATGTAAATGGTGCCCCAAAGTCCCCATATGTCTTTCGATTTGCACGAAATTTGGCATATCGTACTGAATTAAGCCTAGAGTGATGTCTGCCAAGTTTCGAGAAAATAGGTCCAGATTTCTATATAGCTCCCATATATAGTTTCGTCCGATTTCATGTAAATGGTGCACCAAAGTCCCTGTTTATCCATCGATTTGCAGGAAATTTGGCATAACGTACTGAATTGAGCCTAGAGTGATGTCTACCAAGTTTTGATAAAATCGGTCCTGATTTAGATAAAGCTCCCATATATAGTTTCGTCCGATTTCATGCAAATGGTGCACCCAAGTCCCTATATATCCTTCGATTTGCACGAAATTTGGCATAACGTACTGAATTGAGCCTAGAGTGATATCTGCCTTGTTTCGTGAAAATCGGCCTAGATTTAGATATAGCTCCCTTTTATTATAGATTGATTTTAAGTAATTGACGCACCAAGGAACCAATAGGAACAAAACGTTCTGAAATTAGTATAACCTAACCTGTGACAAGTTTGTTTGAAATCGCTTAATATTTGGATAAAGCTTCCATATATATTTCCATATATATATTTCGCACGATTTCAAGTAAATTGGGCATCAAACTGCTCATGTTACTCAGATTGACATCAAATTTTGCACAACTTACAAAATTGAGCATATAATTACGTAGTTGCGTTTTCTAGAAATACAGATATAGCCCAGCGGATGACCTCATTATATTTGTTTGAAGTCGATTTACATACTTTTGTCCCATTGTAACAAACGAATGACATGTTTATGGATAGATCTAGGTAGATTCAAATTTAGATAAATATCACATATTTTATTTCATCCATTTTCATGTTAATAGTCCTGTTTAATATACCCATAGTGGTGAAGGGTATCATATAGTCGGCCCCGCCCGACTTTACTACTTTCCTTACTGGTTTCACAGTAAATTTATGTTGGCACATATTTTATTTCATCCATTTTCATGTTAATAGTCCTGTTTAATATACCCATAGTGGTGAAGGGTATCATATAGTCGGCCCCGCCCGACTTTACTACTTTCCTTACTGGTTTCACAGTAAATTTATGTTGGCAACAGCGAATTTTTTCATTTTGTACTGCCGGCCCACCCGAAGTGAAATCTTGTGTACGTTGCTGATGGGAGCTATATCTAAATCTGGACCGATTTTCACGAAACGGCAGAAATCATTGTAGGCTGAATTCAGTACGTTAGGGACTTTAGTGCAGCATTTGCATGAAATCGGACGAAACTATATATGGGAGATATATCTAAATCTTGACCGATTTTTATTGGAGCTATATCTTAATGTAGACCGATTTTCTCGAAACTTGGCAGACATTACTCTAGGCTCAATTTAGTACGTTATGCCAAATTTGGTGTAAATCGAAAGATATATAGAAACTTTTGTGCACTATTTACCTGAAATCGGACGAAACTATATATGGGTGCTATATCTAAATCTGGACCAATTTACACGAAACTTGGCAGACATGACTATTCTTCCTTTTGCCTGTTACAAACATATGCACAAAGACATAATACCCTGTACCACAGTGTGGTGAAGGGTATATATAATATAGCAACAGCGTCCGATTTTGTGCATATTCTGCGTGTAGTAAAGAAGTCATTTAGAGGTTGGTGCCTTCCTTGCTGCCTGAGACTAAATCTGCGGTGTCACTTGTACTTTTATTGCTATGAGAATCAAATAATACAAATTTTTTAAAGAATTTACACTGTCAAAACTGATAACGTTTACTTTAAACCTACTTCAGGTCGGTTATTTCATAACAGCCATTGGCATACAAAATAGTGTATTACTATTCAGTTCTATGTATTGTTCATTACAAAACAATCGATCACTTTTTAACACCTCTTAAAATGTCAAATGCCCCCTAGCAATTTAATTCTATTGCTATACATTCATATAATTAACAATAACGTTGCATCATTTCTAGCACAACGAAAAAAACAACAATTTTTTTTATACAAAATTGCTTAAAAACTAAAATGTTGTGACAAAATATCAACTCCCAAGTGAATAAACATTTTCATTAAAACAAAAGACAAAAACAACAACAGCAACAACACGAAACTTCACAATGAACTCCATTATTGAGAAGTGCCAAAACCTTCGGCCTTTCAACAAACTGTTGTGCAAATTACTGACTTAATACTGGCCACAAATGTCAAATGGTTTAGTTGATTGGTTGCTCGGTTGGCTGAATGTTTGATGTGGTGTGTCTGCTGCCCCGCTTGCCACATACAATCACCATCACATTGCTGTCACCAAAACAAACACTTTAATTGGCTAATTTGACTTCTAAACTATTATTAGAATTTCATTAAGCGGCAAATACACGGCAAAAATTCATTGCTAATTAACTTCACAATCGAATTAATTAAACGACTGGAAAATATCGAAGAAACGGAGAAGTCAAAATAAGCGGACAATTTAGTTTTTTCGTTTTCGTTAACCAATTCTAAATCGAAATGTTGCAAATTTTTGCTGTTGTTGCAAAATTCGAAGAACTCTCAAGAAACATGAACAGCATCAACAACACCAACAAGAAACGACAAGCGAACGATGAACAAAAACAAAAACTGAACGAATGTCTAGTAAATGAAAACCACCATAACACTAGACGGTGAACATAAAGTATCGTGCAAAACTTAAATGACAAATCGTGAGAAACACACCTGTGTGCTCAAGAATTCGTACAAATACATGGTAAAGAAGTACGCCACAGTGGTACAATAAAACCAAACTATGTCTAAGAGTTCCGAAGAACTTGTCAGAAAGTTTCAGTGGACTATGTCATATCTACCTTAAATATATCCCGTAATTTGTAAGATATTTAAAATTACGATGGAGTAATCTAGAACTGAAGGTAGCGGTACCTAAACAAATATACCATTATACAGAAAATTGGCTGTGAAAATTGGGATCTATATCTAAATCTGAACCGATATTTTCGAAACATCATTACAGACATAATTTAGTACGCTATGCCAAATTTCGTGCCAATCTAAAGATATGTAGGGACTTTGGTGCACCATTTCTATTAAATTGGAAGAAAATATTTATGGAGGCTATACCTAAATCTAAACCGATTTCCACGAAACTTCGCACGAGTCTTTATAAACTCAGTTTAGTACGCTCTGCTAAATTTCGTGAAAATCTAAAGATATATATAGGTACTTTGAGGCAACATTTCTATTAAATCGGACGAAAATATATATGGGAGCTATAGCAAAATCTGAACCGTTTTCCACGAAATAGACCACACATCATTGTGGTCTTAATTTAGTACGCTGTACCAAATTTCGTGCAAATCGAAAGATATATAGGAACTTTGGTGCATCATTTACATTAAATCGGACGAAAATATATATGTAAGCTATATCTCAGAACGTGGTTCTATGTTCAGAAGGAACCATGTGTCTATCTCGTTTCCTTTTGCCTATTACAAACATATCGACAAAGACATAATACCCTGTACTACAGAGGTAGGTGAAGGGTATAAAAAGTTCAACGGCTTTGGTTTAACTTTTCCCGGAAATGCCCATACATTGATTACATGTTTTATTTACTCCGATTTCATATCATTGGTTCACCAATGATACTAGGCCGGTCCAATAATGGATTTAAATCAGTAGATTACAATAGAAATATAAGGATAATTTCTTGTACATACCCAAAGTGGTGTATAGTCAATCACCGACCATAGTCATAGACCGTACTTTTTGTTTAGAGCTGTATATCGCAGCACTTATTTAACAGATATAAAAACTTTGCGGCTTGTTATTGTCCTCTGGTACTTAAGTACTTAAGTAGTTAAATATTTTTACAGTTTTCTAAAAAAAAGACAAATTCGCTAAAAGTGTCTCTATCCGGGGTAGCTTCGGGGGCACATTCGTCACGCATAGACATAGCTTGAAAATTATCAAAGCTGTCAGACAGTGTAGAATTTAGATCCTTCAAAGGTTAAATTTTTTTAATATGCGACTCAATGTTTTACTTTTAAGGCTATATTTTCCAGCGGCAAACGTTGAGGTCTCAAAGCCACACACGCCTTCAGAAATAGTTTTTTTTTCATCGCATTTTCATCAAGAGAAGCACGTTTGGTCTTATACCTGTTATTTCGAATCATATTAAAGGATTTTGTTAAAGACAAACTTAAACAAGTGAAAAGCGTTAAGTTCGACCGGGACGTACTTTGGATACCCTTCACCATAGATACTTGAAATGAAAATAAAGGGAACATACCAAAAAGTGACCTTTCTACAAACTAATTATGTAAACCATAATGTACACAAAATACAAATTTCAGCAATTTTTAATGAATATTTATACCCTCAGCCTTATGGCTAATGAGGGTGTATACACTTTGATACAGTGATAATGTGCCTCGTCGAAATTCTGGTTCTAGACCCCACGTTTTTTTGTACCAAATCCATTTCAGAAAATTTTGATTTCATCCAAACTGGTACGTCCCACACAGGGGCTAGGCCTAGGCCTAAATCCGGTCTATAGTTCATATATAGTACATTATCGAACCTTACGTTCTATCCTCTGCAGGTGAAATGATTACAACAGAGTCTTAGAACCAAACCCAAAACCCAGAACAAGTCAGATAACCATTTTAATATAAACCAGTAAGAAAAGTAGTAGGGGAGACTGGGGCACCTTCGGCACTTTTTTTTTAGAGCTCTATATCTCAGTACTTATTCAACATATATAACAACTTTATGGCTGATTATTATCCTCAGACACTTAATTATAAAAAATAGTACCAAAAAGATATAAAAAAATAGTATTAGTTAAAAAATTTTACAGTTTTGTAAAAAAAGTCAAATTCGCCGAATGTGCCCCAACCTGGGGTAGCTTCGGCATTTGATGGGGCACATTCGGCAACATAGTCATAGCCGGGTAATTGTCATCGCTATCAGTCTGGTTGAAATGCTGATCCTCTAAAGGCTCTATTTGGTTTTAATACGCCACACAATGTTTGAATTATAGAGCTTTATTTTCTAACGGCGTACGTTTACATCTCAAGCTCGCACACAACATCAGAAATAAGGGTTTTCTATCGCATTTTCGTCAATACAAGTACGTTTGATATTATATATGCAATTTCGGACCATATTAAAGGATTAGTTTTAAAGACAAACTCAAAAACATTTTAAGGAAATAATATTGCACAATCTGTATATGGCCGAATGTGCCCCACTTTAAAATGCCGAATGTACCCCGAATGTACTTTTTATAGTTTTTTTCATTTTTTTCGATCAGTTTTTAAAAACATTATATTTTTAAACATTTCTGTAATAATACACATCGTAGTTAGCCACTATTTAATAATATTGTCCTAAAAATTTAAAAAGTCTTATACGCGAAATACTTACGAAGTGGAATTGAAATATTACAGAAACATCTATAAAAATATAAAAACCCATGTAACTAAATAAGTTTATTAGCTAGAAATTTCAAACTTTGTGTCTGTTATTTATTTCGATATTCGATACCTATGTATCGAAACTAGTGATGTACGGTGAGAGCTTCATATCGAAAACGCGATTGCCGAAGGTGCCCCGATGCCGAAGGTGCCCCAGTCTCCCCTACAGTCGGACGGGGCCGACTATATGATACCGTTCACCACTT
>NW_026883274.1:0-45393 GCF_032173495.1 Musca vetustissima | reverse complement strand
GCACGAAATTTGGTGTAGCGTACTGAATTAAGTGTAGAACGATGTGTGTTAAGTTTCGTGAAAATCGGTTCAGATTTAGATATAGCTCCCATATATATTTTCTTCCGTTTTTAGAATTGAGTATAGAATGATGAGTGGTGAGTACAGAATGATGAGTGTGAGAAAATCGGTTCAGATTTAGATATAGCTCCAATATATGTTTTTGTCCGATTTAAGTTAAGTAGTGCAGCAATGTCCCTGTATATCCTTCGATTTGCACGACATTTGGTGTAACGTACTGAATTAAGTGTAGAACGATGTGTGTTAAGTTTCGTGAAAATCGGTTCAGATTTAGATATAGCTCCCATATATATTTTAGGCCGATTTTAGGTAAATAGTGCACCAAACCCCTCTATATACTTCGATTAGCACGAAATTTGGCATAGCGCCCTGAATTGAGTATAGAATGATGAGTGGTGAGTTTCGGGAAAATCGGTTCAGATTTAGATATAGCTCCCATATATATTTTCGTCCGATTTAAGGTAAATGGTGCACCAAAGTCCCTATATATCTCTCGATTTGCACGAAATTTGACACAGCATACTGAATTGAGTCCAGAATGATATGGTCTAAGTTTCGTAAAAATCATTTCAGATTTAGATATAGCTCTCATATATATTTTCGTCCGATTTTAGGTAAATAGTGCACCAATGTCCCTATATATCATTCGATTTGCACGCAATTTGCCATAGCGTCGTGAATTGAGTATAGAATGAAAAATCGGTTCGGGAAAATCGGTTCAGATTTAGATATAGCTCCCATATATATTTTAGGCCGACTTTAGGTAAATAGTGCACCAAAGCCCCTCTATATACTTCGATTAGCACGAAATTTGGCATAGCGTCCTGAGGTTCAGATTTAGAAATAGCTCTCATATATTTTTTCATCCGATTTAAGGTAAAAAGTGCCCCAAAGTACTTATATATCTTTCAAATTTCACGAAATTTGGCACAGCGTACTGAATTAGGTCTAGAACAATGTGTGTTAAGTTTCGTGAAATCGGTTCAGATTAAGATATAGCTCCCATATATATCTTCGTCAGATTTAAGGTAAATGGTGTACCAAAGTCCCTATATATCCTTTGATTTGCACGAAATCAGGCATAGCGTAGTGAATTGAGTATAGAATGATGTATGATAAGTTTCGGGAAAATCGGTTCAGATTTCGATATTGCTATAAATGGTGCGCTAATCTCCTAATGTTGGTCCGATTAACACGAAATTTTGCACAACGTATAACATTGAGACTTGAATGACGATATTGAGTTTTGTTGAAATTGGGGCAGATGCAGCCATAGCTGCGATATGTATTTCGAACGGGTGTCTGATTGAGATAAAATTTTTAACACTGCGGCGTACCGAATAGCGTTTATCAATTTTGCTATAAATTGTTTTCAATAAATTTGTCGCATGGTAAGTACACGATTCTAAATCTACCCCCACGAAATTAAATTTAGAATATGTAGCAGAAAGACATCAGCATGTTTCTTAGAGGGAACAGTGACATGCAATTGTAAGGATACATGCATACAATATACCCAAAGTGGTGATGGGTATCTTATAGTCGGCCCAGTCCGACTTTCCTCACTGGTTTAAAAATATTTTTTCAATGCCTATTCCTAGGCGTATACTTTTATACCCTACCCCTATGTTGTCAGGGTATTATTGGTTTGTGCAGCCCCAAGAGTATGTAACGCCGCGAAATATTGATCCTAGACCCACCTTTAAGTATATCGATCGTCATATCTCGACTAGCTGAGTCGATCTAGACATGTGTGTCCGTCCGTCCGTCTGTCCATTATAATTTGTAAACACGATACACGCCACAGTAATGGTCCAATCTTCACGAAATTTTGCATGTAAGATGGGCTCTGGCCAATGAAGACCCCTATTGTTTTTTTGGTAAAGATAGCTTAATATTTAGGGGATGAAATGGACCAAATACTTAATTTTTGTCGGTTTTTCTGGTCGCTTCAGAGGCCGCAATTATGGCCCGAACATCGTGAAATTTTACATGGAATTGGGCCAAAGAATACGCATGCCTGTTTTGATAAAAATCGGTCAAAATTTAGCGGGTCAATTGGACCCTGACTTTTCTGTGAAAAATTACAAAATTTGCATTATATAGCGTATATATTTACTCCTGAAGGACATAGACCCGGGAAGATGATAGTATACCCAAGAGTAGTGGCTGACTTTTAAACTGGGAGTTACACTTAAATATCTACAGCGCTTACGAACTCAGATATTATTTAGTAACACATTACCACACTAGAGGCGGAAATATTGCGCGGATCGCTTTGAAATTTTCCATGAGGGTCAAGGTATGGTCGTGGACGACGCCTATAATTTTCGGTTATGATCAGATAATAATTTGGGCTGAAAACTTAATTTTTTGTGTTTTTCGAGTCGATTTATAGGCCACAATTGAAAGCCGAACAGGACTGTACTGAATAGTAGTAACATTCGGAAAATATGTCAGTATATAGAAGAGGTGCTATCGGTCAAGAGGGTGCAAATACCACGAAATATTGCCCAGGCTCAGGATATAGAACCGCACAAAGTTTGCTTTTCGTGGAAGTTGTGTAGGGTATCATAATGTCAGCCCTGTCCGACTATACTGCTCCGCTCACTGGTTTAAACATATTTTTTCAATGCCTAATATGCCTACAATTACCTCAACATACTTTCCCATTTAATCAAAGTTATAATCACACCGCTCTACATCTACTTTGTGGTTTAGCCATAATCTCTTCAATATTAGCCAAATGCGAATTTTAAAATTCCCCGTACAGCTAACTGTTATTTTGCGGTCTAATCCCATAATTTCAATACCGTACGTGTAAATCCATGTTTGACCACATTTATTGCAGTCATATAATATAGAGATATTTGTATACACCGATGTATTTACATAGGTGTGACAGTATCTGGGTTTTGGTTATTTATTACACTTGTATACCCTACAGCCATAGAGAATGATAATTTAGGTTCGGCCATGGGCACAAAAAATATCTAATATAATATCAGGCCTATGTTGAGCCTTGAAAAAAATATTCTTTAAAAAATCCACGCCTGGACATGAGCCTTGAAAAAATATTCTTTAAAAAATCCACCTCTGGACATGAGCCTTGAAAAAATATTCTTTAAAAATCCACGCCTGGACATGAGCTTTGAAAAAATATTCTTTAAAAAATCTACGTCTGGACATGAGCCTTGAAAAAATATTCTTTAAAAAATCCACGTCTGGACATGAGCCTTGAAAAAATATTCTTTCAAAAATATTCTTTAAAAAATCCACGCCTGGACATGAGCCTTGAAAAAATATTCTTTAAAAAATCCACGCCTGGACATGAGCCTTGAAAAAATATTCTTTAAAAAATCCACGCCTGGACATGAGCCTTGAAAAAATATTCTTTAAAAAATCCACGCCTGGACATGAGCCTTGAAAAATATTCGTTAAAAATCCAGGTCTATTTTTAAAAAATCCCCGCCTATATTTTCATTAGGGTATCCAAAAATCTACTCCATGTTACCCTTAACCTTGTTCCCAACACATTTGCATCTACATATATATTTGTATTTATGTGTTTCTGTGTATGTCTGTATTACGAAATAAAACTCATCTGCATATGTTTATTTATGTATGATTGTGTGCCCATGTGTGTGTGAGTGTGTCTGTTTGCGTTGTTAGCGGGTTGTTTATTTTTGGTTGGTTGGTGGTTGATGACCCTGGTTGTTGTGGTCGTGGTGATGGCCGTGGTCGACGTAATGGCCACTAGGTGAAAATTGGACCACAAATATGCAAAATTCACAACCCGCAGTGGTAGCTACCCAATTCACATCACTAGGGTATGTAGTTTAATTGTGGTTTTAATATGGAATTTATTTTTTTTTGTGTTTTGGCCAAAGTTTAATTATGTTTTAATTTTCTATAAAATATGAACCTGAAACTACATGCCTCGAATGCCTACTACACATATTAAATATCTCATGATGTGTGTGAGTGTGGGCATAAATTTAGGTTAAGCTTGTTGTAGTTTTAATTTGAAATACAAACAAGACTAATGTTTTTGTTGTTGTTGCTGGCCATTTTATTTGGTTATTTATTGATAATCAAAGCGGAAGTGTTGCAATATTTTGTGCGGTTAATAAAATACAGTTTTTGCTTTGTTTTTGTTGTAAATTTCGATTAACATGGTAAAATCTATTTTGATTATAGACGCACAAACAAAATCCAATTACTGTTTGGCTTCATTTCAAACAGGATATTTAAAAATAAATGGAAAATATTATGATTCGATTTGAGTTCATTGGGATATGAATTGCCTTTCATTTCGATTAGCCCAGTGTGAAGGGGGAAAATAAAACAAAATCCTAATTTGTAAATTTTTGAAAAATTGTCATGACAATAAAATTACTGAAAATTATTATTGCAAAAATTATAAAATAAATTCAGCAAAATTATTTAATAAAGGCGTGTATTTTTTAAAGAATATTTTTTCAAAGGTCCTTCATTCCAAGGCGTGGATTTTTTTAAGAATATTTTTCAAGAGGACCATCATTTCAAGGCGTGGATTTTTTTAAGAATATTTTTCAAGAGGACCATCATTCCAAGGCGTGGATTTTTTAAAGAATATTTTTTCAAAGGTCCTTCATTCCAAGGCGTGTATTTTTATACCCTACACAACTATGTTGTCAGGGTATTATAGCTTTGTGCAGCCCCAAATGTTTGTAACGCCGCGAAGTATTGGTCCTAGACCCACCTTTAAGTATACCGATCGTCATATCTCGACTAGCTGAGTCGATCTAGACATGTGTGTCCGTCCGTCCGTCTGTCCATTATAATTTGTAAACACAATACAGGCCACAGTTATGGACAAATCTTCACGAAATTTTGCATGTAGGATGGGTTCTGGCCAATGAAGACCCCTATTGTTTTTGGAAAAGATCGGTTAATATTTAGGGGATGAAATGGACCAAATACTAAATTTTTATCGGTTTTTCTGGTCGCTCCAGAGGCCGCAATTATGGCCCAAACACCGCGAATTTTTGCATGGAGAAGGGGATCGGGCCAGGAATAAGCATGCATGTTTTGATAAAGATCGGTCAATATTTAGCGGGTCAAATGGACCCTGACTTTTGTGTGAAAAATGACAAAATTTGTATTCTATGGCATATATATTTACTCCTGGAGGATGTAGACCCCAGGAGTTGATAGCATATCCAAGAGGAGTGGTTGTCCTTTAAATTGATACCAAATATAGTGATGTATCTACTCAGATGTGGGAGTTACAGTCAAATATTTACAGGTGCTTACGTATTCAGATATTATTTAGTAACCCATTACCACATTAGAGGGAGAAATATCGCGCTGATGGCTTTGAAATTTTTCATGAAGTTCCAGTTATAGTCAAGAACAACGCCTACAATTTTCGGCGATGATCAGATTAAAATTTTAGGATGAAATGGACGAAAAACATAATTTTTTGTGTGTTTTCGAGTAGAGTATAATCCGAAAATCAGAACACAACCCACCGTGAAGGTAATCTGGACAAGTAATTAGAAGGACTGTACTGAATATTCGAAAAAAGTAAGAAAGAGGTGTTGTTAACCTCTAATCGGACAAGAGGGGGCAAATATCACGAAATACTACTCAGACTCGGAATAAACATCCTCAGATCGTATGGTCGGCCCCGTCCGACTATACTGCTCCGCTCACTGGTTTAAAGAATATTTTTTCAAGGGTCCTTCATTCCAAGGCGTGTATTTTTTAAAGAATATTTTTTCAAAGGTCCTTCATTCCAAGGCGTGGATTTTTTAAAGAATATTTTTTCAAAGGTCCTTCATTCCAAGGCGTGGATTTTTTAAAGAATATTTTTTCAAAGGTCCTTCATTCCAAGGCGTGGATTTTTTAAAGAATATTTTTTCAAAGGTCCTTCATTCCAAGGCGTGTATTTTTTAAAGAATATTTTTTCAAAGGTCCTTCATTCCAAGGCGTGTATTTTTTAAAGAATATTTTTTCAAAGGTCCTTCATTCCAAGGCGTGGATTTTTTAAAGAATATTTTCTTAAGGGTCCTTCATTCCAAGGCGTGGATTTTTTAAAGAATATTTTCTCAAGGGTCCTTCATTCCAAGGCGTGGATTTTTTAAAGAATATTTTCTCAAGGGTCCTTCATTCCAAGGCGTGGATTTTTTAAAGAATATTTTTTCAAGGGTCCTTCATTCCAAGGCGTGGATTTTTTAAAGAATATTTTTTCAAGGGTCCCAAAGAGGCCTCGGTTTTTTTAAGAATATTTTTCAAGGGTCCCAAACAGGCGTGGAATTTTTAAAGAATATTTTTTCAAGGGTCCATCATTCCAAGGCGTGGATTTTTTAAAGAATATTTTTTCAAGGGTCCCAAAGAGGCCTCGATTTTTTTAAGAATATTTTTTCAAGGGTCCCAAAGTGGCCTCGATTTTTTTAAGAATATTTTTCAAGGGTCCCAAACAGGCGTGGAATTTTTAAAGAATATTTTTTCAACGATTAACATAAAAGAAGAAAACATAAACTTCCTATACAGAAAAGCTGAAATGATAACGAAGACGTATCGAATATTGACAATGTTTTTTAGGGAGAGGGGCATGGGAGGATGTTGATGTTTCCATTTCCCAGAACAATCCTTTATCACAAGAATGCAACAAGAAATTATCACTGTATTGTACCAATACCACTTATGAGAATGCGTCTGTAGGTGTGTGCGTGTGTCAGTGGTGGGTGTATTGATCAATGTCCATGTCAGGTATTCGAAGTGATTATTCCTTTCACTGTGACAAGAAACTTAAATTCCCCCCAAAAATGATTCTCTGTTTGAATTGCTTTTGTTGGGGGAAGGTGGTTATCACTTCACTTCAAACATGATGTATTTTGACATTTATGCCAGGATGAAGTTTTTCACAAAAGAATGTTTCTAGCTATGAATGTGTGCGAGAATTGTTGTTCGATTGTACCATCACCTGCATGGCCTTTTCGGGTCAACTATCCCAATTGAAGTAACGGTGCCTTGTTTCTTCCATTCATTTGTTCATTGGATAGCTATTGAATTGATTCGAAACGAATCAGTTCCTTGTTTCCATGTTCCATTGATAGGTGTAGATGTAGATGTCCAATGACAACGGCAATAGTGATGAATTCGAAAATGACGCGAATTGACGGACATGTTGTGAAGGTTGTCAATGACTACGAAATGCAGGACAGACTAGTTAGTGGTGATGATGAAGCAAATAACCATGGATAGATGAGTGGATGGATGAACCACAAATCCACGCCTTGGATAGAAGGACCCTTGAAAAAATATTCTTTAAAAAATCCACGCCTTGGATAGAAGGACCCTTGAAAAAATATTCTTTAAAAAATCCACGCCTTGGATAGAAGGACCCTTGAAAAAATATTCTTTAAAAAATCCACGCCTTGGATAGAAGGACCCTTGAAAAAATATTCTTTAAAAAATCCACGCCTTGGATAGAAGGACCCTTGAAAAAATATTCTTTAAAAAATCCACGCCTTGGATAGAAGGACCCTTGAAAAAATATTCTTTAAAAAATCCACGCCTTGGATAGAAGGACCCTTGAAAAAATATTCTTTAAAAAATCCACGCCTTGGATTGAAGGACCCTTGAAAAAATATTCTTTAAAAAATCCACGCCTTGGATAGAAGGACCCTTGAAAAAATATTCTTTAAAAAATCCACGCCTTGGATAGAAGGAGCCTTGAAAAAATATTCTTTAAAAAATCCACGCCTTGGATAGAAGGAGCCTTGAAAAAATATTCTTTAAAAAATCCACGCCTTGGATAGAAGGAGCCTTGAAAAAATATTCTTTAAAAAATCCACGCCTTGGATAGAAGGAGCCTTGAAAAAATATTCTTTAAAAAATCCACGCCTTGGATAGGAAGGAGCCTTGAAAAAATATTCTTTAAAAAATCCACGCCTTGGATAGAAGGACCCTTGAAAAAATATTCTTTAAAAAATCCACGCCTTGGATAGAAGGACCCTTGAAAAAGTATTCTTAAAAAAAAATCCACGCCTCCACGAGTTAGAATGACCCTTGAAAAAATAATCTTCAAAAAATGACCCTTCATTTACAGAGAATGCAGTTGGCCACATGTAAATTCTTCTGTCCCGACCATAGAAATGACAACTCCATCCGAGAATAACGGACAGAAGTGTAAACAGAATTTGGTAGTCGTCACGCTTTGTAATTGCTGTTTTACAGCAATGTAGACTTGAGATAGGACTATAAAGAAATTGAAAAAAAAAAACGAGAACGGAAGTGATAACTAGAAAATTGTTCCACATCACATGGTAGATTGCCCAGGGAAAACAAGAAGGCAGTAAAAAAACAATTTCAAATTGCAAATCTCCACGAAAACGAAGAAACATTGAGAATTTGGAAACACTGAACAACAAATTTTATCAAATGCGGGGTAATCCTTCAAAATTCGAAGTCTAAGTCATCCATATGCTTGTCCCTATGGTGTTTAAATAAAATATTCGCCAGATCATCATCAATATTTTGAACAATAACATTATTGTGTGTGTGTGCAACACACACACTATCGCATCCTCCTAATTGGATCATTTGTACCAACTTATTGTCGAAGGTAATCAACATCTTAATGAACAATTTCCTTGACGGAATTCGTTATTCTTTTTTTGTAAAATAGTGTCCCATTGCATTCCATTCATTTATTTTATTGATGTGTATGTGTGTGTTTGTGTTGGTATTCGTCCAAAAACTTCACTGCTGCAACATGTTACTAATGAACATCTTGTTTTGTTGGCCTGTTGTTGTAATATTTGTGTTGTTTCATTGCCATTGCCACTGGTGCTGCTCTCTGACCATGCTCGGATGCTTGTCTTCTTACTTATGTTGACTGATGATGTCGGATGACTGATGGTGGCGGCGGTGATGTTACCATCAGTTTTCAGTCATCTTCAACATCGTCATGACAACAATAATCCTCATACCAAAAAGAAAAAAATGGAACAAATGCAGGCTTGCTTCTTCGAAGAAGACGACTGTGCGAGATTTCCTACACGTCCTAGATTTTTTAAAGAATATTTTTTCAAGGCTCCTGAATAGGCGTGGATTTTTTAAAGAATATTTTTTCAAGGCTCCTGAATAGGCGTGGATTTTTTAAAGAATATTTTTTCAAGGCTCCTGAATAGGCGTGGATTTTTTAAAGAATATTTTTTCAAGGCTCCTGAATAGGCGTGGATTTTTTAAAGAATATTTTTTCATGGCTCCTGAATAGGCGTGGATTTTTTAAAGAATATTTTTTCAAGGCTCCTGAATAGGCGTGGATTTTTTAAAGAATATTTTTTCAAGGCTCCTGAATAGGCGTGGATTTTTTAAAGAATATTTTTTCAAGGCTCCTGAATAGGCGTGGATTTTTTAAAGAATATTTTTTCAAGGCTCCTGAATAGGCGTGGATTTTTTAAAGAATATTTTTTCAAGGCCCATATCCAGGCGTGGATTTTTTAAAGAATATTTTTTCAAGGCCCATATCCAGGCGTGGATTTTTTAAAGAATATTTTTTCAAGGCCCATATCCAGGCGTGGATTTTTTAAAGAATATTTTTTCAAGGCCCATATCCAGGCGTGGATTTTTTAAAGAATATTTTTTCAAGGCCCATATCCAGGCGTGGATTTTTTAAAGAATATTTTTTCAAGGTATCCTTTTTTTAAAGAATATTTTTTCTATACAGGCGTGGATTTTTTAAAGAATATTTTTTCAATTTTTTAAAGATTCCTTCCTAGGCGTGGATTTTTTAAAGAATATTTTTTCAAGGTTCCTTTTTTTCCTAGGCGTGGATTTTTTAAAGAATATTTTTTCAAGGTTCCTTCCTAGGCGTGGATTTTTTAAAGAATATTTTTTCAAGGTTCCTTCCTAAGAATATTTTTTCAAGGCCCATTTTTTCAAGGTTCCTTCCTATCCAGGCGTGGATTTTTTAAAGAATATTTTTTCAAGGTTCCTTCCTAGGCGTGGATTTTTTAAAGAATATTTTTTCAAGGTTCCTTCCTAGGCGTGGATTTTTTAAAGAATATTTTTTCAAGGTTTCTTCCTAGGCGTGGATTTTTTAAAGAATATTTTTTCAAGGTTCCTGAATAGGCGTGGATTTTTTAAAGAATATTTTTTCAAGGCTCCTCAAAAGGCGTTGTTTTTTTTTCAGATTTTTTAAAGGATATTTTTTCAAGGCTCCTCAAAAGGCGTTGTTTTTTTTCAGATTTTTTAAAGGATATTTTTTAAAAGCTGAACCAAAAATCCCAGGGGTCTCGGATTGGTTTGCCAACGAACTAATTAACCTAAAATACCATCCATCTTAGATTAGAGGTCACAATGTAAAAGAAAACATCAAAAAAATAAAAGACAACTTCCAAATTGAAAGATGAATTCCCTCGAACTTGTCAAACAACACACGAAATGCCAGCCAAAGCAATACTATCCCATACAATTTGCCCGAATCCTAATGAACATGCAAAATTGTTTTGGCAAAAGAAGACGGAACAGCTTTTCAATTCCGCACAGTTCTCTTTGGTAAACACATAGCACTGGACCCAGTCTTCATCATCATCATCGACATTGCAGGCAATTGAAAGAAATTTGCACTTAGAGCTGTTTGGAGCTAAGTACTTCCGCTGTTTCATTTTCGTTACAATTTAAATTTGCGCCTGACGGCAACAAAAACAACAACAACAAAAAATTGTTAGAGTGGCAAGTGCTGCTGCGGGCAAACATTTCTTGGAAGGAAGTAGGGGTTTTCTTCGTCCTATCGTTTCTTAAGTTGGCTGCTATTCGTGAAAACCCAAAGAAAACTTCTCTAATGAAAATATCTAGTTTTTTAAATGAACATTTCCACGTCGGGGAAATCACCAGCATGAAGACAATTGCTAGTTACACCGCGTTCCAAGGAAATACACAAAGTTTGTAACATTTCAATCGGAATTTTCGATAAGTTTGTTGAAACAATGAAACACTTATTTGTTGTGAAAACAGAATCTTAAGTTGGAAATAAAAATAAAATCAGCTTTACAACTGAGGTCATTTGGGAGAAGAGAGAGACAGGATTTTTTAAAAATAATTTTTAGGGGCATACTATAGGCGTACTATAGGCATATTATAGGCGTGGATTTTTTTAAAAAAAAATTTTAGGGGCATTAGGGGCATTGACTCGCTTTTATATGCGTTTCGAGCTTGGGGCATCCTCATCCATTCTCACAACATGACCTGGCCAACGTAATCGCTGCAGCTCTATACGTCTGACTATGTCGATGTCCGAGAATAGATGGTACAACTTATGGTTCATTCGACGGCTACATTCACCGTCGACGCAGATCGTAGAAATATTCTCTCAAACACTCCAAGAGCTACCTCATTTGCTTTCGCCAGTACCCGTACTTCAGATCCATATAACAGCACGTGTAGTATCAGCGTCTTGTAAAGTGCTAATTTGGTCGGGCTAGAGGTGGCCTTGTTTTTCAATTGCATACTCAGACTATAGTAGCATCAATTTTCCAAAGCTGATGTTTTTAGTTCTGTTTATGGCGGTACCGAGGTATGTAAAATCGTTGACTACCTCGAAGATGTAGTTTTCAAGTCGCACAGTTGATCCGAGTATACTGGACTTCTTGCGTGTTGATATCATTATCTTGGTCTTCTCGCCATTTACTGCCAGATCCACTTTGGCAGACTCTTTCTCAATTTGTTCAAAGGTGGCTGCTACCGCTCGCAATGTTCATCGGCGTAGGCGAGTAACATGTGTTGTTTGGTGTGCGGGGTGCTATTTCAGATCATATTTGCCTCTCGTATGACCTTTTCCAATAGGATTTTAAATCGGTCACATGACAAACTGTTGGTATATCTAATGCTATTCTGATCTCTGTGTCAGTTAATGTTATCCTGCATAGCGTTATTAATTTTGCAGGAATACCGATCGCAGTCATGACGTTAAACACCTCTGAACGGATAGGGCTGTCGAATGCGGCTTTATGTCTATGTGTTTCGTGGGTCTTTTCCAGGATTTGGAGCAGAGTAGCCCGCTGGAGTGCGGTTTTGTTGTTTTCACTGATGTTTGGTTACATGATTGCCTCATTAATACTCAATTAATACCCTTAAAAAAATTCTTTAAAAAATCCACGCCTTGGATAGAAGAACCCTTGAAAAAAATTCTTTAAAAAATCCACGCCTTGGATAGAAGAACCCTTGAAAAAAATTCTTTAAAAAATCCACGCCTTGGATAGAAGGACCCTTGAAAAAAATTCTTTAAAAAAATCCACGCCTTGGATAGAAGGACCCTTGAAAAAAATTCTTTAAAAAATCCACGCCTTGGATAGAAGGACCCTTGAAAAAAATTCTTTAAAAAATTCACGCCTTGGATAGAAGGACCCTTGAAAAAAATTCTTTAAAAAATTCACGCCTTGGATAGAAGGACCCTTGAAAAAAATTCTTTAAAAAATCCACGCCTTGGATAGAAGGACCCTTGAAAAAAATTCTTTAAAAAATCCACGCCTTGGATAGAAGGACCCTTGAAAAAAATTCTTTAAAAAATCCACGCCTTGGATAGAAGGACCCTTGAAAAAATTCTTTAAAAAATCCACGCCTTGGATAGAAGGACCCTTGAAAAAAATTCTTTAAAAAATCCACGCCTTGGATAGAAGGACCCTTAAAAAAAAAATCTTTAAAAAAACACGCCTTGGATAAAATGATCCTTGAAAAAAATTCTTTAAAAAATCCACGCCTTGGATAGAAGGACCCTTGAAAAAAAAATTCTTTAAAAAATCCACGCCTGAAAATCTGGTCAATGGTGGACTTGTCAGGTCTGAAGTCGCATTGATATGGTCCAACAATGTCATTGACAATTGGCTTTAGTCTTTCACACAGTACACTGGATAGCACTTTATATGCGATGGGAAGGAGACTTATTCCTCTATAGTTGGCACATATCGTCTTGTCTCCTTTTTTGTGCACGGACACAGGATGCTGAGGTTTCAATCATTGGGCATGCATTCCTCTAGCCAAATTGTACTAATCAGCTGGTGCATGCTCCTTACCAGCATCTGGTCACCGGTTTTGAATAGTTCGGCTAGTAATCCATCGGCACCTGCTACTTTATTACTCTTCAGCCGATTAATTGCTATTCTGACCTCATCTTGGCTAGGTGGTAAACACTCTATACCGTCATCTATTATTGGTTCTGGGTATCATCTTCACCGCCACTATTTTATACCAGAAACTTTTCAAAATGCTTCCAAGTCCTCAACACGCTATCTGTATTTGTCACCAGGTTTCCTTCTTCATCCCTACATCAGGATGTACCCATACCATAGCCTTCGGTTTGGATTTTTACTCTTTGGTAAAATTTTCGGAAATCATTCTGACTCCTGTACATCTCGATTTGTTCTCGTTCACGTTTTCTTGTTCTTTCTTCTTTTTCTGAAAATGCGTTTCTCCTCTCTCCTTTCTCCTGATAATTCACCATCGCATTACGTGTTGCTACTATATGCAGGGTTGTACTCAACGCTGCGTATTTTCACATCAGTCGCATTACGGCACTCCCGAGTGTACCATGGGTTTCATGATGGTGGTCTTTGGTACCCATGTGTTGCTTTTGCGCTGTAGTTTGTAGGGAGTGGACAATTCTTGGCCATTGAGATCCTATGCTATTATCGGGACAGGAAGTGCTTTCGTCAAACCGGTGGGTAAGTTGAGCGGAGTAGGCCTCTGCTACCTGTTGTGTTTGCCGCTTATCGACGTCGAGTTTCTGTGTAACATTAGATCTCACCTTTGATGCTAAATTAAGACGAGTACGAACCTTGGCTGCTACAAGTTAATGGTACTCGGAGTCGATGTTCTCTACTCGGATCAATCGAAAGTCTAAAAGACTGGATGAATTCCTTCCGTCTATCACAACATGATCGAGTTGATTTCTCGTTGCTTGATCAGGAGAAATCCAGGTGGCCTTGTGTATATCGAAATGCTTGAATCTGGTGCTGCTAACTACTATGTTTTTTTTTGGCTGCCGCGATGTCAACGAACCTCATGCCATTGTCGGATGTTTCTTCATGAAGGCTGAATTTTCCCAAGGTGGGGCCAGAGATATTTTCTCTTCCAATTTTTGCATTAAAATCTCCTTTCAGAATTTTAATGTCATGGCCAGGGCAGCGTTCATATGCTGTTTCTAGGCGCTCGTAAAATATGTCTTCGGTCGGAGCATGTGCGCAAATAAGACCGATGTAGAAGAACTTTGCTTTTATACGGATTATAGCAATTCGCTCATCTACTGGAGTGAATCTGGAGACGAGGTCTTTTATTTTCCTGTTAAACATAAATCCGCAGCCAAATTCATGTCTCGTTTCATGGCAGAGCATAATCATCTGATTTACTTAGTCAGTCCCTTTCCATCGCATTTCCTGTAAGACAATAATATCGACTTTGTACTTCTTAAGTACATCCGTCATAGCGAAAACTGTGCTTGTTCTGTACAACGTGCGCGAATTCCAAGTGCAGATTCGCAGATCGTGGTCCTTTATACGTTTGCGGCGGTCGTCAACATTAGAAGGGTTTGGTTTTCTTTTTCTTTGCCTTTTCCTAGAAGGTTGGTTTTCAGGTTGGAAAATCAGACAAAAATTAAAGTTTTCGGTTCATTGCACCCCCTAAATGAAATCTCAACTTCACTGAAAACTATAGGCGTCGTCCTTGACCATAATCGGAACTTCATGTACAATTTCAAAGCGATCAGCGCGACATTTCCGTCCTCTAATGGAGTAATAGTAATACTATGCAAAAAAACCCAAACCAAATTACGTATAACTCCCACACCAGAGTACATACAGCCATATAATTGGTATCAATTTAAAGGTCAACAACTCTTCTTGGATATACTATCAACTTCTCGGGTATATGGCCTTCAGGAGCAAGTAAATTAAAATTTCGTTATTTTTGACACAAAAGTCAAGGTCTTTTTGACCCGCTAAATAATGACCGATCTTTATCAAAACAGGCATGCTTATTCTTTGGCCCGATCCCTTCTTCATGTAAAATTTCACGATGTTCGGACCATAACTGCGGCCTCTGGAGCGCCCAGAAAAGCCGACAAAAATTAAGTATTTGGTCCATTTCATCCCCTAAATATTAACCGATCTTTATCAAAAACAATAGAAGTCTTCTTTGGCCAGAACCCATCCTACATGCAAAATTTCGCGAAGATGGGTGCATAACTGTGGCTTGTATCGTGTTTACAAATTTTAATGGACAGACGGACCGACGGACACACATGTATAGATAGACCAAGCTAGTCGAGATATGACGATCGGTATACTTAAAGGTGGGTCTGAGACCAATATTTCGTGGCGTTACAAACTTTTGGGGCTGCACAAAGCTATAATACCCTGACAACATAGTTGTGTAGGGTATACAAATCGGCCCGGAAGAACTGACGATGTTGACTTTTTAATGGCCATTTTTCGATCCAAACTTAAAAGATTTTTTAAGAGTATATTTTATCAATACCCAATAAAAAATTAATTGTCGATCCTAATTCCCTAGCCGCTGTCTACCTCGTAAAGAAACAAAAAATCTATGTACCGAAAACATCACTGTCTTTCCATTTCCATGTCCACTTGAATTTGCTTTGTTTGGTTCAATGCCAAAAATAACTTCATTTGTGGCGCTCTCTGGTTACGTATACACAATGTCACACATGAATATTGAAATAAAGCATACGCCCTCTGTATAATTTCCAATAATTTAATTAACTACTCACGAACTCATACATACACACACACACGCACTGAAATTAAAACCTCTCACATTGCTTTCTATTTACCCTGAACGAACATGTTGATGAGGATATCCCCGAAAAAAAGAAAAAAAAACAGTTCACATCTGAATGTTCGGAAAGCTGTTAAAATTTCATACAATTACAGCGGTATTATGGCAGGGATTTTGGCTGAATTTGCTGCTACGATGTTAAATATTTGTTGGACGTGAGTTGGTAGGGCGGTTGGACAATTTTTGTACGGCGAACGACGACCATGATGATGATGGTGTTGCGCTCAGTTTACCTCTTTGCATTTTAAAGCGATTTTAACAATTTGCATTCATGCACCGCTTAGTTTACGATGCTGGGACACCCCCACAACCACCAAAATATACAAACACTCACACGTATACCCGTTACAC
This sequence comes from Musca vetustissima, assembly GCF_032173495.1. NCBI lineage: Eukaryota > Metazoa > Arthropoda > Insecta > Diptera > Muscidae > Musca > Musca vetustissima. The sequence continues at coordinate 29,136 of NW_026883274.1, read as the reverse complement.
AAACACACACACACACTGGCAAACAATTCACACTGAATGTCCAAATAATGAAGAAAATCCCCGTTTGCATTCTGCTTTGGTGGACCACAACAAATAGCCCGAAAGGGTTTGCTGCACAAACATTCGCACACACACATACAGACCCACAATCCCAGCCATAGCACCCACACACCCTGTAGAACGTTTTGCTGTGGGTTAGTTTTGAATTCGTGGTTTTAATGGCAAAAATGTTTTAGCCACCATCAACACTTAAGCTACTCTTTTTGACATCAACCCTCTCCCCCTCAAAAAAGGGACATTGTAGCGATTGCTGTTGTTTGTATCGGTGTATGTCTTCATAAAATATGCGTGTGATCGAATGGTAAATGAATGACATTGCGGGAGGGAGTGCGGTTTTTGTTGTTTTCACTAATGTTTGGTTACATGATTGCCTCATTAATACTTAAGTATTTAGCGCCATAAGGTTTTCACCGTTGGTTGTAGAAGAAATTACAAAAAAAAAAAAAAAAAAATTATCTTTATAGAATTCACTCCTCTTGTGGGACCCTTGAAAAAATATTCTTTAAAAAATCCACGCCTCTTGTGGGACCCTTGAAAAAAATATTCTTTAAAAAATCCACGCCTCTTGTGGGACCCTTGAAAAAAATATTCTTTAAAAAATCCACGCCTCTTGTGGGACCCTTGAAAAAAATATTCTTTAAAAAATCCACGCCTTGGAATGAAGGACCCTTGAAAAAATATTCTTTAAAAAATCCACGCCTTGGAATGAAGGACCCTTGAAAAAATATTCTTTAAAAAATCCACGCCTCTTGTGGGACCCTTGAAAAAATATTCTTTAAAAAATCCACGCCTCTTGTGGGACCCTTGAAAAAATATTCTTTAAAAAATCCACGCCTCTTGTGGGACCCTTGAAAAAATATTCTTTAAAAAATCCACGCCTCTTGTGGGACCCTTGAAAAAATATTCTTTAATTCTTTAAAAAATCCACGCCTCTTGTGGGACCCTTGAAAAAATATTCTTTAATTCTTTAAAAAATCCACGCCTTTTGTGGGAGCCTTAAAAAAATATTCTTTAAAAAATCCACGCCTCTTGTTGGACCCTTGAAAAAATATTCTTTAAAAGATACACGCCTTGTATGATTGTTAAAAAAATATTCGTTAAAAAATCCACACCTATTGTTGAACTACCCTTTATTTAAGCTACCAATTTTCTACTTAGTGTTAATATATTTTATAATTTTTTATTTTTTTTTTTCAATTGTTGTAATTTTTGAGCTCATTATTGCCTATTAAACCCTAACTTTATTCCATGAAATAATTTTACACAAAAGTTGACCACACCATTCAGCTTGCCTCATAATACACACATTATGCTCTCAAAAGGCCTTTAAGTGCCCTCGGTGGAAACGCAGGCCATAGCCATTAAACTGTAAAATGTTGGTCATAATATTCCAGTAAATTCCGCAAATCTGCCTTTTCCATTTCAACATTTCCTCATAAAATGAACAAACACATACAGGCACACACACACACACACTGAAATTTCCTTCATTAAATGAATAAAACATCTGTTATTATTGTAAATTAATTGAATGTAATTTATATTGCAAACACACACACACTCATGCACACAAACACACCATCAAATATAGCTAACTGAAAATGCATACACATACATATGTGACTGAGTGTGTGTGTGTGTTTCATGTTGCATCAACGAATATTTTTGGTCGTCGAAATTCACAAATGCATAACGAAATGTACATACATATGTATAAATAAGAGACGTGTGTGTGCATGTGTGTGTGTGTTGGTCGTTGTGCAAAAATATATTTTTGTCATAGCATCACGTAAATATAGATGTGAACGCTCACACGTGTGTGAGTGTGCGTGCAAGTTATTAAATACCAGGAAATATATGTATGCGTGCATACATGCATGAGTGTATGAGTGTGTGTGAACGTCTGTTTTGTACTGTGATTTAAGTGGAATTAACCGGTAGTAAAGCTGTAGCATTTTCTGCAATGCGGTAAATAATATTTGTCGAGTGTTTGGTCGAATGCAACCAAAACATAATAACACTTCTACGTGAGCCATTTTTCGCAGCAGCAGAGAGCACAAAGGCTGGAAGAAATGGGAATGTCAAAATTCCAGGGAATATTAAAAGGAGGGCCCTTGGCTGAACGAAGCCTTTGAGAAACATTCCTTAAAATATCCACAACAATTTTGGGAGCCTTGAAAAAATATTCTTTAAAAAATCCATGCCTTTTTATGAGCCTTAAAAAAATATTCTTTAAAAAATTCACGCCTTTTTAGGAGCCTTGAAAAATATTCTTTAAAAAATCCACGCCTTTTTAGGAGCTTTGAAAAAATATTCTTTAAAAAATCTACGCCTTTTTAGGAGCCTTGAAAAATATTCCTTAACATATCCACGCCTTTGTAGGAGCCTTGAAAAAATATTCTTTAAAAAATCCACGCCTTTTTAGGAGCCTTGAAAAAATATTCTTATAAATATCTTGTCCTCTTTTGGTCTTTTTAAAAATTTTATTGTTAAAAATTCCATTCCATTTAGGCCGAAGATCCAAAACATATTTTTGCTAGGTTCCTGACCCTTTGAACTCCACCCCTGTCATACCGTCAGCCTCCCAACCAGCCACCCAACAACAGCAACAACCATAGAACGGCAAACATTTTTTGAACATTCGAAAATATAGTCATGGCCTATATATCCGCATGTTGTTCTTAGGCATCAGCATAAATATGAACATCATTGAAATTGAGTGTGTACATGTGTGTATCTGCCTTTTATGGAATTTTATTAATGCCCTGTAGAAGAAAAACCGTTGCCTTTAGGTAAATGCTTTTATCAACATGCACACACACTCGCACAGATATACACGCACAGGCAATAGCCCCATAGTCCCAAAAAATTCACCTCAACTTTGACTACTGGAGGATAAACATTCAATTTGCATATTACATAATTCCCGTCATTGGCTTAAACGTCATTTTTCGCCTACCGGAAATGCCTAACGAAGTGCTGGCAGTTGCAAAAGCGGCAATTCGTGTCCAATAATAAGAATAACAGCAGTAGCGGCAGTTGTAAATAAAACAACGAATTGCCACGGTAACAATATACAGATAATGAAAAAAAATAAATGAAAACAAAAGGACTTTTAGGACCTTAGAAAATATTCTTAAAAAAATCCAAACCAATTTTGCCAAGCCAAATATATTTTTTAAAAATCCACGCCTATTTAGGAGCCTTATAACCCGTAAGGAAAGCAATAAAGTCGGACTGGGCCGACTATATGGGCCGACATATGTATCCTAACAGACGTCGCGTCTTTGTTACATATCTATATCTGAACCGATTTCAGGGAAACTTGCCAGAGACTAATTTACATAACTTCAGTACCTTGTGTCAATCGGCCTAGCTATGGATTTTTTCACGAAGCTTAGGAACATCATTCTAGACTTAATTCACTACCCTATACCAAAATTCGTGCAAATCGAAAAATGTATAGGGACTTTGGTGCACCAATTTCGAAAAATCGGATGAATATGTATATGGGAGCTATATCTAAATCTAAACCGATTTTCACGAAACTTTGCACACATCATTCCAGGCTTAATTCAGTACGCTATGCCGAAATTCGTGCAAATGAAAAGATTTCCAAGGACTTTGGTACACCATTTACCTTAAATCGGACGAAGATATATACAGGAGCTATATCTAAATCTGAACCGATTTTCACGGAACTTGGCACACATCATTCTAGACTTTATTCAGTACGCTATGGCAAATTTCGTACAAATTGAATGATATATAGGAACATTGGTATACCATTTACCTTAAATCGGGCGAAACAATATATGGGAGCTATATCTAAATCTGAACTGATTTTCACGAAACTTTGCACACATCATTCTAGAGTTAAATCAGTACGCTATGCCAAATGTCGTGCAAATCGATAGATATATAGGGACTTTGGTACACCATTTACCTTAAATCGGACGAAGATATATACGGGAACTATATCTACATCTGAACCGATTTTCATGAAACTTTGCACATCATTCTAGACCTTATTCTTTATGCTGTGCCAAATTTCGTGGAAATCGAAAGCTATATAGGACTTTAGTGGACTATTTACCTAAAATCGGGCGAAAATATATATGGGAGCTATATCTAAATATTTCCAATTTCAATAGGGTTCGTCCTTGGGCCAAACAAATGAGCTGTGCCAAAGTTCATCCAATTCGGATTAGAAATGCGACCTGTACTTTGTTTACAATTTAACATGGACAGACGGACGGACATGCATAAATCGACTCAGAAAGTGATTCTTTGCATATTCTCAAAAGAAACCATGTGCCTATCTCGTTTTCTTCTGTCTGTTACAAACATATGCACAAAGACATAACACTCTGTACCACAGTGTAGTGAGTATTTTAAAAATCCTCACCTACTTTGGACCCTTACAAAATAATCTTTAAAAAATCCAAGCCGATTTTGGCAATGTGACTATTCAGGACCCTTAAAAAATTCTATAAAGAATTCAAACCTATTTTGGACCCTTGAATAATATAAGAAAGTAGAAAAATATTCTTTAAAAATCCACGCCTATTTAGGGTGCTTGAAAAGATATTCTTTAAAAATCCACGCCTATTTAGGGTGCTTGAAAAGATATTCTTTAAAAATCCACGCCTATTTAGGAGCCTTAGAAAAATATTCTTTAAAAATCCACGCCTATTTAGGGTCCTTAAGAATTACATGCCTTTGAATTAGCCTGTAAAAATTCGGAATATCTGAACATACTTCAGTTTGGATCACTGTCCCAAATGCACCAGAATGGTTCAGCTACACAATTCATTAGAATCCCCATTTGCCATCAAATATGTATGCAAATTAATGTGTGTGGGTATGTATGTAGATGTGTGTATCTGTGCAACTATGTAAAATCAACATAAATTCCTGCATTTCACTTTAGTTGATGAAAGCCCCTTCAAAAAAAACCATCTCTAGGATTTTTTGTTTTGCTTCCACAAACTGCACACGTCAGTTGGTGTGTGTGGCCCTGTCTTCAATTATAGTGGTTTAAAGTTTCATCATCGGCATTTCAAACCAAAGGAGGAACAAACAAACAACCGCCTAAGGATAAATATACTGAGATTAACATGATGTACTCGCACCCCAATGGCATAATGGAAAACCAGAGTGGCAGTAAAAAAATGCCTCATAGAGGAGCTGTTAAATTCTCCAATGCGCAATTTTGCCATGGAGTCCATCCACGTCCATGTCCTAGCCATTACACCGAACAACAATTTGCTTTATCAGGGTATTTTTTGTTTTCCCCTTCCCCATTTTCGGAGAATTTCCATACAATTTACCAACTAACAATTCATAAAAGTGACATGACGTCGGAGCCGCTTCATTGTGTCCAGAATTAACCATCAATGAAATGCTCTCCTATTTGCCATGCAAAATGGTGATGAATTATCCAAGGATGTTGTTGTCCTTTTTTTCACTGGACGTTACACTGGAATGGTTGAGGTTCTTCTGTGAGATTAGATTGACATGCAGTGGTCGGCTCGAGGTAGGAAACTTATATCGATTTTTTTGTTTGTTTTTAAGTAGTTATTCATGTCACACGACAAAAGGGGTACCGATCACCAGTCATCAATGTAGTTGTCAATCACAGTTAATCAAATGGCTTCCATTATCCTAGTGGACTTATGAAGGAAACATGAGAATGTATGGAGATGAAAAAATACTATTATGAAAAATACTATTAATGAGCCTTTGAAAATCTACATCTGTTAAATATCCTAGATAAATATTCTCAAAAAAATTCTAAAAAAAATCCTATTAGAACCTTGAAAATGTTCTCTTTAAAATATCCACGCCTATTTAGGAGCCTTGGAAAAATATCCTCAAAAAATCCGCGCTTATTTATGAGCCTTTAAAAAGTCCATGTCAATTTAGGAGCCTTTAACAAATATTTTTTTTAAATCCGCACATACTTATGATCCCTGAAAAAAAATCTTTAAAAATTCGGTCTTTAAAAAATCGGGTTTAATACGCAACTATGCAAAAGCAACAGCAGTAACAAAGAAATACCATGAGTGGGTCAGTAGTCCAATTTAATGGTTATATAATACGCTCGTTATTCGCCACAGATCCGACCACACACACATATTTCCTGGTGTTGTAAATACCGAATTGCACAAGTGTTTGCAAACACGCGCACACACACATGCCCACTGACATAATGTTTTTCACAACGTAAATCCCACTTTACATAAACACTCAATTTTCAGGGAAATGCACTCATACACACACACACACAAACAACCCAAAAATATACCATCAATTGCATCCACACAAAGGAGTAATGTGTGTGTGTGTGTGAGAGAGAGAGAGAGAGGGCGGGCGATGGCGACGGGGAGACAGTGAAAGTTTATTACTAATAGTTCAAGTGCATATAAATTATCATCATGTAATGCCAATAAAACTGCTGAATATTGCAAGAAATTTAGGGTGAACACACACACATGTTTACATATGTAGCGAGAATTATCCCCTTGTAAATATGATGGGAAGGGTGAGTTTTGTTTGCACCACGAAGGACCAAGTGCATTACATATTTTAGCACGGACAAGCACACACATACACACTTAAAGTTCGCAATAGTTTGAAAGACTGTAGAAGGGATTATTGGCCATGTATATATGTGGGTGAAATGAGTAGTGTTAGTGTTAATCTATGGTGACCATTTTGTAAATTGGTCACGAAATATTAAGAAGTATCGTACCGTCAGATGCTTGTATAGTTTATCAAGAGCCCTACAAGGCATGGATTTTTATACCCTACACAACTATGTTGTCAGGGTATTATAGCTTTGTGCAGCCCCAAATGTTTGTAACGCCGCGAAATATTGGTCCTAGACCCACCTTTAAGTATACTGATCGTCATATCTCGACTAGCTGAGTCGATCTAGACATGTGTGTCCGTCCGTCCGTCCGTCTGTCCATTATAATTTGTAAACACGATACAGGCCACAGTTATGGACCAATCTTCACGAAATTTTGCATGTAGGATGGGTTCTGGCCAATGAAGACCCCCGGAGGTCATATACTCGAGATGTTGATAGTTTGTCTAAGATAAGTTGTTGACCTTCAAATTAATACCAATTATATGGCTGTATGTACTCCCATGCGGGAGTTATACGTAATTAAGTAAAGATGATTATGTGCATATTATTACTATTACTCCATTAGAGGACGGAAATGTCGCGCTGATTGCTTTAAAATTGTACATGAAGTTCCGATTATGGTCAAGGATTCCGCTTATAATTTTCGGTGAAGTTGAGATTTCATTCAGGGGGTGCAATGAACCGAAAACTTTAATTTTGTCAGATTTTCTAGTCGCTCTAGAGGCAATTATATGCAGAACATCACATATTTTACAAGGTGAAGGGGATCTGACAAAATACTTAAAGCGGCTGTTTAGATGATGATCGGTCAATTTTCTGAGGGTCAAATCAACCAAAACCTAAAGTGGCCAATTTTTTATTTTATGGCGTAAAAATTCACTTCAAGAAAAAACATTTTGGAAAATATGCAAGACATAGAAAGATGAGTTGTTGATCTATAATCGGTACAAAGGGTGCAAATATCACGAAATATTGCCCTGGCTCAGAATATAGAACCGCCGAAAGTGTACTTTTCGTGGTAGTTGTGTAGGGTATCATATGGTCGGCCCCGTCCGTCTATACTGCTCCGCTCACTGGTTTAAAGAATATTTTATCAAAGGGGTCACAACAGGCGTGGATTTTTTAAAGAATATTTTTTCAAAGGGGTCAAAACAGGCGTGGATTTTTATACCTTTCACCACACTGTGGTACAGGGTATATGTTTGTAACAGGCAAAAGGAAACGAGATAGACACATGGTTCCTTTTGAGAATATGCATAGAATCATTTTCTAAGTCGATTTATGCATGTCCGTCCGTCTGTCCGTTTGTCCGTCTGTCTGTCCATGTTAAATTGTAAACAAAGTATAGGTCGCATTTATGATCCGAATTGGATGGAATTTGGCATAGGTCACTTATTCGGCCCAAGGATGAACCCTATTGAAATTGGGAAAAATCGGTTCAGATTTAGATATAGCTCCCAAGTTTCGTGGAAATCGGTCCAGATTTAGATATAGCTCCCATATATAGTTTCGACCGATTTCATGTAAATTGTGCACCAAAGTCCCAATATATCTTTCGATTTGCACGAAATTTGGTATAACGTACTGAATTGAGCCTAGAGTGATGTCTGCCAAGTTTTGAGAAAATCGGTTCAGATTTAGATATACCTCCCATATATAGTTTCGTCCGATTTCATGTAAATGGTGCCCCAAAGTCCCAATATATCTTTCGATTTGCACGAAATTTGGCATAACGTACTGATTTAAGCCTAGAGTGATGTCTGCCAAGTTTCGAGAAAATCGGTCCAAATTTAGATATAGCTCCCATATATAGTTTCGTCCGATTTCATGTAAATGGTGCACCAAAGTCGCTATATATATTTCGATTTGCACGAAATTTGGCATAACGTACTGAATTGAGCCTAGAGTGATGTCTGCCTTGTTTCGTGAAAATCGGTCCAGATTTAGATATAGCTCCCTTTTGTTATAGATTGATTTTAAGTAATTGACGCACCAAGGAACCAATAGGCTGATAGGAACAAAACGTTCTGAAATTACTATAACCTAACCCGTGACATGTTTGTTTGAAATCGCTTAATATTTGGATAGGGCTTCCATATATATTTTCGCCCGATTTCATCAAACTCCTCATGTAGTCAGATTGACATCAAATTGTGCACAACGTACAAAACTGAGCATAGAATTACGTAATTGCGTTTTCTAGAAGTACAGAATAGCCCAACGGATGACCTATTTATATTTGTTTGAAGTCGATTTACATACTTTATGGATAGATCTAAGTAGATTCACATTTAGATAAATATCACATATTTTATTTCATCCAATTTCATGTTAATAGTCCTGTTTAATGTACCCATAGTGGTGAAGGGTATCATATAGTCGGCCCCGTCCGACTTTACTACTTTCCTTACTGGTTATACCACACACTGTGGTACAGGGTATATGTTTGTAACAGGCAAAAGGAAACGAGGTATACACATGGTTCCTTTTGAGAATATGCATAGAATCACTTTCCAAGTCGATTCATGCATGTCCTTCCGTCCGTCTGTCTGTCCATGTTAAATTGTAAACAAAGTACAGGTCGCATTTATGATACGAATTGGATGATATTTGGCGTAGGTCACATATTTGGCCCTAGGACGAAATTGGGAAAATTTTTCGTCCGACTTAATGAAAATGGTCCCTATATATCTTTCGATTTGCACGAAATTTGGCACAGTTTAATGATTTAGGTCTAGGTGTTAGGTTTCCTGAAAATCGGTTCATATATATTTTCCATATATATTTTCGCCGATTTAAGGTAAATGGTGCACCAAAGTCCTTATATATCTTTCGATTTGCACGAAATGTTGCATAGTATACTGAATTGAGTCTAAAATGACGTTTGCCAAGTTTCGAGACAATCGGTCAGATTTATATATAGGTCCCATATATATTTTCGTTCGATTTAAGGTAAACGGGGCAGGTCCTATATATCTTTCGATTTCCACGAAATTTGGCATAGCGTACTAAATTAGGTCTAGAATGATGTATGTAAAGTTTCATGAAAATCGGTTCAGATTCAGACATAGCTTACATATATATTTTCCACCGATTTAATGTAACTGGGGCACCAAAGTCCCTATATATGTTTTGATTTGCACGAAATTTCTCATAGGATACTGAATTGAAGTCTAGAACGACATGTGCCAAGTTACGAGAAAATCGGGTCAGATTTATATATTGCTCCCATATATTTTTTCGTCCGATTTAACGTAAATGGTACACCAAAGTCCCTATATATCTTTCGATTTGCACGAAATTTGGCATAGTTTACTGGATTTAAATAAATGGTGCACCAAACTCCTCATGTTTATCAAATATTTATCCTAATAATCAACGGGTGTTCGATTGATATTTGCTTTAAATTGATGTACATAATTTTGTCCCATTGTAAGAAGCAACTCTATATCTAACCAAATGAAAAATTTAGTATAGGTTGCAGAATGACATGTTTATGGATCCAATTTCATTTTACTGGTCCTTCAGAAATGCGACGTCTCTGAGGATTCATATGTTGAATATACCCAAAGTGGTGTAGGGTATCATTAGTCGGCCCCGTCCGACTTTACTACTTTCCTTACTGGTTTAAAGAATATTTTTTTTTAGTATTAAAATATAAAATTATATTATTGTAATATACATTTAACATACATCTGTATGTGTGTTGTGTGTTTGTGACATGTTTTGCACCGCAATAGATGACACAAAAGTCGGTTTTTAAAAAAAGTTACAATTTGCTTTCAAAAAACTTTGTTGGGCACAACAAAATTTCGGCAAAACATTAATAAGGATAATGTACGAAACATGTTTCGAGTTGTTGCTGCTGTTGTTGTTGTTACATCTGTTACAAACCATTTTTTGTATATATGTGTAATCCTTGTCAATGTTTTATGTCAAATGAGCAATTTTTGAGGACGATTAGAAAATATGGTTATTCCGGTTTGTGTGTCTCCGGAACAAATGGAAGGATACAAATGTACATACATATGTGTGTCATTAAGTCAAAGTGTGCATAGAGAATTTGTTGTTGTTTTATGGTTATGATGAAATGATAACATTTGCTGACATTTTATTTTGTGGTAAATAAGTTTGTGTGTGTATGTTCTATTTCATATTAATTCTTGTAAACTTTCTTATACAAAATAGGGACAGGAACACATTTTTACATATGTTTTAAAAATGGTATTTTCTATAATGAATAAGTATGTTGTTAGAAACGGACAAGTAACATCATGCTCATACACATTAAAAAAAAAAAACAAAACATTTTTAAGGACCAATAGAAGGCATAGATTTTTTAAAGAATATTTTTTCAAAGACAAGAACTATCAGAAAGCGTGGATTTTTTAAGAATATTTTCTGAGGTACCAATAGAAGGAGTGGATTTTTTAAAGAATATTTTCTGAAGGACTCACACAAGGCGTGGATTTTTTAAAGAATATTTTCCGAAGGACTCACACAAGGCGTAGATTTTTTAAGGAATATTTTCTGAAGGACTCACACAAGGCGTGGATTTTTTAAAGAATATTTTCTGAAGGACTCACACAAGGCGTGGATTTTTTAAAGAATATTTTCTGAAACACTCACACAAGGCGTGGATTTTTTAAAGAATATTTTCTGAAGGACTCACCCAAGGCGTGGATTTTTTAAAGATTATTTTCTGAAGGACTCACACAAGGCGTGGATTTTTTAAAGAATATTTTCTGAAACACTCACACAAGGCGTGGATTTTTTAAAGAATATTTTCTGAAGGACTCACACAAGGCGTGGATTTTTTAAAGAATATTTTCTGAAAGACTCACACAAGGCGTGGATTTTTTAAAGAATATTTTTTTCAAAGGACTCACACAAGGCGTGGATTTTTTAAAGAATATTTTCTGAAGGACTCACACAAGGCGTGGATTTTTTAAAGAATATTTTCTGAAGGACTCACACAAGGCGTGGATTTTTTAAAGAATATTTTTTCAAGGACTCACACAAGGCGTGGATTTTTTAAAGAATATTTTCTGAAGGACTCACACAAGGCGTGGATTTTTTAAAGAATATTTTCTGAAGGACTCACACAAGGCGTGGATTTTTTAAAGAATATTTTTTCAAGGACTCACACAAGACGTGGATTTTTTAAAGAATATTTTTTCAAGGACTCACACAAGGCGTGGATTTTTTAAAGAATATTTTTTCAAGGACTCACACAAGGCGTGGATTTTTTAAAGAATATTTTTTCAAAGACTCACACAAGGCGTGGATTTTTTAAAGAATATTTTTTCAAGGACTCACACAAGGCGTGGATTTTTTAAAGAATATTTTCTGAAGGACTCACACAAGGACTCACATTAAAAAATGTTTTTTTAAGGTCCAATAGGAGCCTTCGAATTTTTTATACCCTTCGCCACATTGTGGTACAGGGTATTATGTCTTCGTGCATATGTTTGTAACAGGCAAAAGGAAACGAGATAGACACATGGTTCCTTTTGAGAATATGCATAGAATCACTTTCTAAGTCGATTTATGCATGTCCGTCCGTCCGTCTGTCTGTCCATGTAAAATTGTGAACAAAGTACAGGCCACATTTATGATCCGAATTGGATGAAATTTGGCATAGGTCACTTATTTGGCCCAAGGACGAACACTATTGAAATTGGGAAAAATCGGTTCAGATTTAGATATTGCTCCCATATATATTTTCGTCCGATTTAATGTAAATGGTCCACCAAAGTCCCTATATATCTTTCAATTTGCACGAAATTTGGCAGAGCGTAATGAATAAGGTCTAGAATGAGGTCTGTCAAGTTTCGTGAAAATCGGTTCAGATTTAGATGTAGCTCCCAAATATATCTTCGTCCGATTTAAGGTGAATTGTGTACCAAAGTCCTTATATATCTGTCGATTTACACGAAATTTGGCAGAGCGAAATGAATAAGGTCTAGAATGAGGTCTGTCAAGTTTCGTGAAAATCGGTTCAGATTTAGATGAAGCTCCCAAATATATCTTCGTCCGATTTAATAAATTATACATTTATGGTAAATTGTGTACCAAAGTCCCTTTATATCTTTCGATTTGCACGAAATGTGGCATAGCGTACTAAATTAATTCTAGAATGATGTGTGAAAAGTTTCGTGAAAATCGGTTCAGATTTAGATATAGCTCCCATATATATTTTCGTCCAATTTAAGGTAAATGGTATATCAAAGTCCCTTAATATCTTTCGGTTTGCACGAAAGAATGATGTGTGTTAAATTTCCTAAAATCGTTGAAATCGGTTCACATTTAGATATAGCTTCGATATCTGATCAAATGAAAAAAATAGTATAGGTTGTAGAATGACACGTTTATGGATCCCATTTCATTTTGCTGGTCCTTTTAAAATGCGACGTCTGTTAGGATTCATCTGTTGAATATACCCAAAGTAGTGAAGGGTATCATATAGTCAGCCCCGTCCGACTTTACTACTTTCCTTACTGGTTTAAAGAATATTTTTTCATGGACCTTCTATTGGTCCATAAAAATATTCTTTAATAATAATTATATTCTTTAAAAATCCACGCCATCTACTGGACCTTGAATTTTTTCCATATAAAAAAGGACACATCTGCCTGGTTTGAGCTACTACTACTTTGTCCCTGTTATAAATCAGAGATTAAATCTTAATAATTTTAAACAGACAACCGAAACATATTTTAAGACAATTTATGTCACAATCTTTTGTCTTAGTTGTAGTTGTTGTTGTTGCTGTCATTTCTCAGCCATCTGTTTTGCGGCAATAGTTGTTCTTATGATTGACATGGGGTATTTTTGTAAGAATGACAACAGGGATAAAGACGAAGAACATCATCAGAACATTGCCGCCATTGTGGTAGATATCAGGGGTTAACAATTTTGAAGAAATAATATGTATGTTTGGGACAATACGGCCATAGTTTCAGGATGACATGAAAACTAAGAAATGCTAATTAAGCTTCTTATAAAATATGCAAATTTGTTTGGTGAAACATTGTTGTTACTGTTTTTATATCTATTTACATAGACAGGAAGATTTAAAATTGTGTATGCATGGCAGAAACACAAAGACAAACACATATACATGTATGTATACTAATACTGTTACAAAATCATAGATTGTTACAACTATGACTATCACTATTGTGTACTGTTAAATAAACATGGGCTTAGCAAAGGAAAATACGGACCGACAAGCTTGTTTTATTTTGTTTCATTACTTTTCATATTTATGAGACAAGTGGAGTTGTTGTAGTAGCAGCAGGGAGTTGTAATTCAACTGATAGTTGGAGGTATTTTTTGTATTAGACGGGGTCGAAGCGATTGACACTTCGAAAAAAACTTCTTTAAAAAATCGAAGCCTTAAAATGACCCTTGAAAAAATATTTATTAAACCAGTAAGGAAAGTAGTAAATTCGGACGGAGCCGACTATATGATACCCTTCACCACTTTGGGTATATTCAACAGATGAATCCTAAGAGACGTCGCACTTTTATAGGACCAACAAAATGAAATTGGATCCATAAACATGTCATTCTGCAATTCATTATGCTGTACCAAATTTCGTGCAAACCGAAAGATATTAATGGACTTTGGTTTAACATTTACCTTAAATCGGACGAAAAAATATATATGGGAGCTATATCTAAATCTGAACCGATTTTCAATACAGTACAGTATGTCAAATTTCGTGAAAATCGAAAGATATATAGGGACTTTAATGCACCATTTAAAAAATATATATGGGAGCTATATCTAAATCTGAACCTATAGCGGCCTTGAAAAATATTCTTTAAAAAATCCACGACCATTTAGCAGCCTTGAAAAAATCTTCTTTAAAAAATCCACGCCTATTTAGCAGCCTTGAAAAAATCTTTTTTAAAAAATCCACGCCTATTTAGCAGCCTTGAAAAAATCTTCTTTAAAAAATCCACGCCCATTTAGCAGCCTTGAAAAAATCTTCTTTAAAAAATCCACGCCTATTTAGCAGCTTTGAAAAAATCTTCTTTAAAAAATCCACGCCTATTTAGCAGCCTTGAAAAAATCTTCTTTAAAAAATCCACGCCTATTTAGCAGCCTTGAAAAAATCTTATTTAAAAAATCCACGCCTATTTAGCAGCCTTGAAAAAATCTTCTTTAAAAAATCCACGCCTATTTAGCAGCCTTGAAAAAATCTTCTTTAAAAAATCCACGCCTATTTAGCAGCCTTGAAAAAATCTTCTTTAAAAAATCCACGCCTATTTAGCAGCCTTGAAAAAATCTTCTTTAAAAAATCCACGCCTATTTAGCAGCCTTGAAAAAATCTTCGTTAAAAAATCCACGCCTATTTAGCAGCCTTGAAAAATATTCTTTAAAAATCCACGCCTATTTGGCGGCCTTGAAAAATATTCTTTAAAAAATCCGCGCCTATTTGGCGGCCTTGAAAAATATTCTTTGAAAAGTCCACGCCTATTTGGCGGCCTTGAAAAATATTCTTTAAAAAATCCAGGCCTATTTGGTGGCCTTGAAAAATCTTCTTTAAAAAATCCACGCCTATTTAGCAGCCTTGAAAAAATCTTCTTTAAAAAATCCACGCCTATTTAGCAGCCTTGAAAAAATCTTCTTTAAAAAATCCACGCCTATTTAGCAGCCTTGAAAAAATCTTCTTTAAAAAATCCACGCCTATTTAGCAGCCTTGAAAAAATCTTCTTTAAAAAATCCACGCCTATTTAGCAGCCTTGAAAAAATCTTCTTTAAAAAATCCACGCCTATTTGGCAGCCTTGAAAAAATGTTCTTTAAAAAATCCACGCCTATTTGGCGGCCTTGAAAAATATTCTTTAAAAATCCACGCCTATTTGGCGGCCTTGAAAAATATTCTTTAAAAATCCACGCCTATTTGGCGGCCTTGAAAAATATTCTTTAAAAATCCACGCCTATTTGGCGGCCTTGAAAAATATTCTTAAAAAATCCACGCCTATTTGGCGGCCTTGAAAAATATTCTTTAAAAAATCCGCGCCTATTTGGCGGCCTTGAAAAATATTCTTTGAAAAGTCCACGCCTATTTGGCGGCCTTGAAAAATATTCTTTAAAAAATCCATGCCTATTTGGTGGCCTTGAAAAATCTTCTTTAAAAAATCCACGCCTATTTGGCAGCCTTGAAAAATGTTCTTTAAAAAATCCACGCCTATTTGGCAGCCTTGAAAAAATGTTCTTTAAAAAATCCACGCCTATTTGGCAGCCTTGAAAAAATGTTCTTTAAATATCCACGCCTATTTGGCAGCCTTGAAAAAATGTTCTTTAAAAAATCCACGCCTATTTGGCAGCCTTGAAAAAATGTTCTTTAAAAAATCCACGCCTATTTGCAGCCTTGAAAAAATGTTCTTTAAAAAATCCACGCCTATTTGGCAGCCTTGAAAAAATGTTCTTTAAAAAATCGACGCCTATTTGGCAGCCTTGAAAAAATGTTCTTTAAAAAATCCACGCCTATTTGCAGCCTTGAAAAAATGTTCTTTAAAAAATCCACGCCTATTTGGCAGCCTTGAAAAAATGTTCTTTAAAAAATCCACGCCTATTTGGCAGCCTTGAAAAAATGTTCTTTAAAAAATCCACGCCTATTTGGCAGCCTTGAAAAAATGTTCTTTAAAAAATCCACGCCTATTTGGCAGCCTTGAAAAAATGTTCTTTAAAAAATCCACGCCTATTTGGCAGCCTTGAAAAAATATTCTTTAAAAAATCCACGCCTTAGAATGGTCCTTGAAAAAATATTCTTTAAAAAATCCACGCCTTAGAATGGCCCTTGAAAAATAATTCTTTAAAAAATCCACGCCTTAGAATGGCCCTTGAAAAAATATTCTTTAAAAAATCCACGCCTTGTATAAGTCCCTGAAAAAATATTCTTTAAAAAATCTAGGCCTTGTTAAAAATATTCTTTAATAAATCCACGCCTTAGAATGGCCCTTGAAAAAATATTCTTTAAAAAATCCACGCCTTGTATAAGTCCCTGAAAAAATATTCTTTAAAAAGTCTAGGCCTTGTTAAAAATATTCTTTAAAAAATCCACGCTTTTTTCTGGTCCTTCAAAAATATTTTTTAACAAATCCACGCCTTGTTCTGGCCCTTGAAAAAATATTCTTTAAAAAAACCACGTCTGGCTCTTGAAAAAATATTTTTTAAAAAATCTTCGCCTATTTAGGATCCTTGAAAAATAATGCGTTCCAGTCTAACATTCGATGTTTGCCCATATAATTTACCATAAAAAAGGGGGGTATGGACGTTTCTTTACAAAATACCCGCTTCCATGCCAGAAATGTCCCACACGCACACACACACATTTTGACATCCTAGATGTACGCCAGTGAACATTTTGTGATGACTAGGGATTTTCTAGACATTTTTATTTGATGAGTAGGTGTTTGTTTGTATGTGTTGTTGTTGTTCTTGTTAAATATTTTCATATGCATAACTTTTGGGAGGAAATTTTATTACACATTGGAGTGTGTGTACAATACGTGAGTATGTATGTGTGTGTCTTTGTACAAGTTAAATATTTTTATTTAAGCTCAAAAGAAATTTGTAACAGCAAATCTGCTTATTTAACTTTTGTTAAGACAAGAAAAACAAAAGCAAAGCAGAAATCCGACAGAAAACAAAAAACATAGAAAATCTCTGACAAATATTTGTAAGAAATTGAAATTAGAAATGCAAATTAAATGCAAAAGTATATTTGTCACTAAGTCATCGACTAAGCCACTAAACAAAGGCAGCACTAAGATCATGAAATTACTTCTGAGAACTATGAGTTTCTTTTGATTTTGAATTAAATGAAAATAGTTTCGTAAGGCTTAGCACAAAAGTAGATTTTTTAATTCATTAAAACATCTACGTTGTATTTGTTATTTGAAATATGAAACCTTTTAAGGAATTCCAGAGATTTTGTCAAAAGAAATTGTTGTTGTGTTTTTAATTTGTTTAAAAACAAAGGGAATATTTAATATATTATTGGATATTTTAATTTTTTTTTCTTTTTGAGTTATTAATATGTGAGCAAAGGAAAATAAGAACAAAAAATGCCCTTTAAAAAACCCACGTCTTGTGGTAGTCCTTAAAAACTTACTTACTTAGCTGGCTTGTGACAGAACATTCGTTCCATTAGCCGAGCTTAAAAAAGAAGTCCAGGCGCGTCGGTCTTTTGCGCAGTTTTTCCAATTTGAAAGGCCATTTTCGACAATATTGTCTTCGACTTGATCTTTCCATCGTATTCGTGGCCTTCCCCTTATGTCCGAACCATCAGCTAGTTCGCTTTTATATGCCTTCTGGGCTGGGACATCTTCATCCATTCTCACAACATGACCTAGCCAACGTAGTCGCTGCAGCTCAATACGTCTAAAAATGTCGATGTACGAGAATAGCTGGTACAACTCATGGTTCATTCGAGGGCGATATTCATCATCAACGCAGATCGGCCTATAGATCTTTCCGATAATTTTTCTCCAAGAGGTGCCACATCTGCTTGTGCAAGTACCCATGCTTCAGATCCATATAATAGCTCGGGTAATATCAGCGTCTTGTAAACTGTAAGTTTGGTCTGGCGGGAGGTGACCTTGATTTTGAGATGTTTGCTCAGGCCATAGTAGCATCGGTTGGCCATCACTATCCTTCTCCGAATTTCAAAACATCAGTTTTCGTTTTATTTATGGCGCTACCAAGGTATATAAAATCTTTAACTACCTCGAAGCTGTAGTTCCCTGCAGTTCCACAGTTGGTCCGAGTCGACTGGACGTCTTGCACGTTGATACCATCAGCTTGGTATTCTCGCCGTTTACTGCGAGACCCACTTTGGCAGACTCCTTCTCAATTTGTTCAAAGGTGGCTGTTACCGCTCGCAATGTTCGACCCATTATATTGATGTCATCGGCGTAGGCGAGTAACATCTGTTGTTTGGAGTACAGAGTGCCATTTCTGTTCACCTTTGCGTCTCGTATGACCTTTTCCAGCAGGATGTTAAAAAGGTCACACGACAAAATATCACCTGAATCTGAATCCTCGTTCGGTATTTAATGGCTAAGAGAGGTCCTTTCCGACTTTAAATGCTGATCTTGTGCCTGTCAAAGTTATCCTGCATAGTCGAATTAATTTTGCAGGAATGCCAAACGCAGACATGGCTTTAAACACTTCTGAACGGATAGGGCTGTCGAATGCGGCTTTATAGTCGACGAATAGGTGGTATGTGTTGATATGTTTTTCATGGGTCTTTTTTAGGATTTGGTGCAGAGTGAAAATCTGGTCAATGGTGGATTTGCCAGGACTGAAGCCGCATCGATATGGTCCAATAATGTCATTGACCATTGGCTTCAGTCGTTCACACAGCACACTGGATAGCACTTTATATGCGATAGGAAGGAGACTTATTCCTCTATAGTTGGCACATATCGTCTTGTCTTCTTTTTTTGTGCACGGGACACAGGATGCTGAGGTTCCAATCATTGGCATGCTTTCCTCTAGCCATATTGTACTAATCACCTGGTGAATGCTCCTTACCAGCATCTGACCAACAGTCTTGAATAGTTCGGCTTGTAAACCTTCGGCTCCTCCTGCTTTATTGTTATTGAGCCAATTAATTGCTTTTATGACCTCATCTTGGCTAGGTGGCATACACTCTATACAATCATTTCTTATTGGTTCTGGGGTATCCTCTTCACCGCCACTATTTGATACCAGAAATTTTTCAAAATGCTATTTCCAGATCCTCATTACGCTGTCTGTATTTGTCATCAGGTTTCCTTCTTCATCTCTACAGGAGGATGTGCCTTCGGTTTGGTGTTTTACTCGTTGGTAGAATTTTCGGACTTCATTCTGACCTCTGTACATTTCCTTCTTCATCTCTACAGGAGGATGTGCCTTCGGTTTGGTGTTTTACCCGTTGGTAGAATTTTCGGACTTCATTCTGACTCCTGTACATCTCGATTTGCTCACGCTCACGTTTTTATTGTTCTTTATTCTTTTTTCTGAAAATACGATTTTTCCTCTCTCCTTTTCTCCCGATAGTTCTCCATCACATTACGTGTTGCTACTGTCTGCAGGGTTGTCCTATACGTTGCATTTTTCATATCAGTAGCATTACGACACTCCTGATCGTACCATGGGTTTCTTGATTATGGTCTTTGTTACCCAAGTGTTGTTTTTGCTGCAGTTTTTAGGGAGTGGGCAATTCTCTGCCATTGTGCTTCTATATTATTATCGGGACAAGAGGTGCTTTCGTCAAGCAGTTGGGTAATTTGAGCGGAGTAGGTTTCTGCTATCTGTTGTGTTTGCAGCTTTTCGACGTCAAATTTTCGTGTTGTGTTAGATCGCACCTTTGCTGCTACATTAAGACGGGTGCGTATCTTGGCTGCCACAAGGTAATGGTCCGAATCGATATTTGCTCATCGGTTCGATTGGACGTCTAAAACACTGGATGAATACCTTCCGTCTATCACAACATGATCGATTTGATTTTTCGTTGTTCGATCGGGTGAAATCCAAGTGGCCTTGTGTATATCGGGATGCTTGAATCTGGTGCTGCTAACTACCATGTTTTTTGCTGCCGCGAAGTCAATCAACCTCATGCCGTTGTCTGATGTTTCTTCATGGAGGCTGAATTTTCCGGCGGTGGGATCAAAAATATTTTCCCTTCCGATTTTTGCATTAAAATCTCCTAACAGAAGTTTCTAGGCGCTCGTAAAATATGTTTTTGGTCTGTTCATCTTTATCATCGGTCGGAGCATGGGCGCAAATGAGACTGATGTACCGATTATAGCAATTCGATCATCTATTGGAGTGAATCTGGAGACGAGGTGTATTATTCTCCTTTTAACCATTAATCCGGAGGTAAAGTCTTCTGATTTACTTACGCCAGTCCCTTTCTATCGAATTTCCTGTAAGGCAATAATATCGGATTTGTACTTCCTGAGTACATCCGCCAAAGCGAACACTGCACCTGTTCTGTACAACGTGCGCACATTCCAAGTGCAGATTCGCAGATCGTGGTCCTCGTTTGCGGTAGTCGTCAAAAGGGGGGGGTTTGTTTTTGTTTTTCTTTTGCTTTGCTTTTTCATAGTTCATAGTAGGTTCGGTTTTCCGAGTAAAAACCGTTCTTTAAAAAATCCACGTCGTGTTGAAGTCCTTAAAATAGATTCTTTAAAAATCCACGTCGTGTTGAAGTCCTTAAAATAGATTCTTTAAAAATCCACGTCGTGTTGAAGTCCTTAAAAACCGTTCTTTAAAAAATCCACGTCGTGTTGAAGTCCTTAAAATAGATTCTTTAAAAATCCACGTCGGGTTGAAGTCCTTAAAATAGATTCTTTAAAAATCCACGTCTTGTGGAAGCCTTGAAAGTTTCTTTTAAAAATCCACGTCTTGTGGAAGCCTTGAAAGTTTCTTTTAAAAATCCACGCCTTGTGGAAGTCTTTAAAAACTATTCTTTGAAAAATCCACGCCTTGTGGAAGTCCTTAAAAACTAAAATCCACGCCTTGTTTGAGTCCTTAAAAAAAAATTCTTTAAAAAATCCACGCCTTGTTTGGGTCTCTCAGAATATATTCTGTAAAAAATCCACGCCTTGCGTAGGTCCTTGAAAAAATATTTTTAAAAAATCCACACCTTGTTTGAGTCCTTGAAAACATATTTTTAAAAAATCCATGCATTGTTTGAGTCCTTGAAAAAATATTTTTAAAAAATCCACGCCTTGTTTGATTACTTGACAAAATATTCTTTAAAAAATCCACGCCTTGTGGAAGTCCTTAAAAACTAAAATCCACCCCTTGTTTGAGTCATTGCAAAAATATTCTTTAAATAATTTACGCCTTGTTTGAGTCCCTGAAAAAATATTCTTTAAAAAATCCACGCCTTGTGTGTGTCTTTGAAAATATATTCTTTAAAAAATCCACGCCTTGTGTTGATCCTTGAAAAATGTTCTTTAAAAAATCCACACCTTGTGTTGATCCTTGAAAAAATATTCTTTAAAAAAATCCACGCCTTGTGTTGATCCTTGAAAAAAATATTCTGTAAAAAATCCACGCCTTGTGTTGATCCTTGAAAAAATATTCTTTAAAAAATCCACGCCTTGTGTTGATCCTTGAAAAAATATTCTTTAAAAAATCCACGCCTTGTGTTAATCCTTGAACAAAAATATTCTTTAAAAAATCCACGCCTTGTGTAGGTCCTTGAAAAAATATTCTTTAAAAAATCCACGCCTTGTGTTGATCCTGGAAAAAATATTCCTTAAAACATTTAGGCCTTGTTTGGGTCTCTCAGAAAATATTCTTTAAAAAATCCACGCCTTGTGTAAAGCCTTGAAAAATATTCTTTAAAAAATCCACGCCTTGCATTGGTCCCTGAAAAATATTCTTGTGTGAGTCCTTAAAAATTCCGCCTGCTTATTTAATTTAATGATGGAGGCCCTTTGTGCGTATGATTAATATTTAATGCACCATTAATAACACTCATACGCCATGATGTGATGATACACAGCTGGGGAGATTAATGACTTTAAGCCTTTTCAGACATACTTACCCAATGAATGAAATATTTTCCTTATTTTATTGCCGAAATAAAACTGAGAAAATATTTTGGCTTTCACTTCTTTTATTTCAAAATCATTTTACATAGTTCCAAGAATAAAAAACAGTGAAAAAAAACTGAGAAAGAAAAATAAAGCAAAAAAACGACAAAAAAATCATTAATTAGAAAAACCAAAAGAAAAAACGTTCTGGAGTAGCAGAAAAAATAACAAATCTTTTTGCAAATCGCATAGCATTCATCATCATGGAACCACAATCAGCCAGGCAGCCAACCATCCAGCGAGTCCTAAGTCACAGAAACAGAATAGCCAGAGTGAATGAAATCCTCATGCAATGGACATTTTGTTTCAATCGTGGGATTGGTGGTTGCAAGCGAATGCCATCAATCAAACAAAGCAAATTCCACAATATGTCAATCTGGATTGCGATACTGGGCGGATGGTGCTGCTACTTTGCGAGCTACTTATTACCAAGCTTTGTTAAAAGGGAATAAATAATGTGAGGGTTTGTGTTGTTGTGCAAAATAGGGTCCATGCCTTTGCTCCATTAGCCAATTGTGGGTATGTTTTAGCAGCATTAAGTCCATTTTTGGTTATCCAACGGTTCGGTTTCCTGTTTTATTTTTGGTTGACTCCTCTGCCCTTCTTGTTATAGATTCTATTGTTGGTCGGTCGGTTGGTTGGTTGATTGGTGGTAATGACACTGGTGTTACTAAGTGATGTGATGTTCAGGCCACAGTGTTGTTGATGTTTCTTCTGTGCTGCGGTATTTTTCGAAGCCAAACAAAAACACATTGACATTGAATCATTTGCGATTATTCATTTTTTTCTGTTCGGTTTTCCCTTTTCAATTTTCCCAACTGATGCTGCTACCGCTTCTGTGTGCTGAAAGGATTCTATTATTATTTCATTGTTGTTGTTGTTTCTTTGTTTGTTTTTTCATTCCAGTTTGCTAGCTTGATGAGTGCTTCGTTTTCTATTTCTATTCTGTTTTTATTACTTCATATTCACTTTGACTCTTTCGCGGAGTGCTCGTTTGTGTGTGTGTGTGCGTTTTATTTTTACAGAAAAGTCTTTAGTAAGGCAATGTAGGAACCCGCTGTGCTGATAATCTACGGAATAGAAGGGTAAACAAAAAACGTGAAAGTAATGAATATATTAAACATAGGAAAAAATATAATGAGGGTTGACATTGCATCTCGCAAACAAGGGAAATAAAACCATTTACCGAAAGATTATGGAAAAGAGGAAAGCAGGAGGTTTACAACCCATAGCGTTTTCATTAATACAGGGCGGGTGGTATAGTAATTATGCCATTACGCTATACCAAAATCGAAAGACTTTCGTGCACCATTAACACAAAATCAGACGAAAATATATATGGGAGCTATATCTAAATCTGAACCGATTTTCCCGAACCCTAGCAAACGTCATTCTAGACTTAATTCAGCACGCTATGCCAAAATTCGTGCAAATCGAATGAGTTTCAGAGCCTTTGGTGCACCATTTACTGAAAATCGGACGAACCTATATACTAGAGCTATATTAAAATCTGAATCGATTTTCACGATACTTAGCATACTTCATTCTAATCTTAATTCAGTACGCTATGCAAATCGAATGACTTTCAGGGACTTTGGTTTGGTAAATAAAATCGGACGAAAATATTTATGGGAGTTATATTCAAATCTGAACCCATTTTCACGAATCTTAGCGCACATCATTCTAGACATAATTAAGAACGCTATGCCAAAATTCGTGCAAATCAAACGATTTGCAAGGATTTGGGTGCACCATTTACTCAAAATCGGACGAAACTATATATGGGAGCTATATCTAAATCTGAAACTATTTTCAGGAAACTTAACATACATCATTCTAGACCTAACTTAGTACGCTGTGCCAAATTCGTGCAAAGTCGAAAGATATATAGGGACTTTGGTCCACCATTTACATTAAATCGGACGAAAAGATATACGGGAGCTATATCTAAATCTGGGCCGATTTTCAGGAAATGTAACCCACATCATTCTAGACTTAATCTAGTACGCTGTGCCAATTTTAGTGCAAATCGAAAGATATATAGGGACTTTGGTACACAATTTACCTTAAATCGGACGAATATATATATATATATATATATATATGGGAGCTATATCAAAATCTGAACCGATTTTCAGGAATCTTGATACACACCATTCTAGGCCTAATTTATTACGCTGTGCCAAATTTCGTGCAAATCGAAAGATGTATAGGGACTTTGGTGCACCATTTACTGAAAATCGGACGAACCTATATACTAGAGCTTTTTCTAAATCTAAATCGATTTTCACGAAACTTAGCACACATCATTCTAGACTTAATCTAGTACGCTGTGCCAAATTTAGTGCAAATCGAAAGATATATAGGGACTTTGGTACACAATTTACCTTAAATCGGACGAAGACATGTATGGGAGCTATATCTAAATCTGAACCGATTTTCACGAAACTTGGCAGACATCATTCTAGACCGTATTCATTACGTTGTGCCAAATTTCGTGCAAGTCAAAAGATTTCCAGGGTCTTTAGTTGGCTATTTTCCTTAAATCGGACGAAAATATGTATGGGAGCTATTTCTAAATCTGAACCGATTTTCACGAAATTTAACACATATCGATTTAGACTTAATTCGGAACGCTATGCCAAATGCAAATCGAAGAATATATAGGGACTTTTGTGCTCTATTTACCTAATATCGGACGAAAATATATATGGGAGCTATATCTAAATCTGAACCGATTTTCACGAAACACACATGTCATTCTAGACTTAATTCAGTACGCTGTGCCAAATTTCGTGCAAATCGAATGATATATAGGACATTGGTGCACCATTTAAATAAAATCGGACGAATATATATATAAATATACATATTGGAGCTATATCTAAATCTTAACCGACTTTCAATTTCAATAGGGTTCGTCCTTGGGCCAATCAAACGACCTGTGCCAAATTTCATCTAATTCGGATCATAAATGCGACCTGTACTTTGTTTACAAGTTAATTGGACCTATGGACAGACGGACATGCATAAATCGACTTAGAATGTGATTCTTTGCATATTCTCAAAAGGAACCATGGGTATATCTCGTTTCCTTTTGCCTGTTACAAACATATAATACCCTGTATCACAGTGTGGTGAAGGGTATAAAAACATAGTCCCCATATAAAAGTCCTGACCGATTTAAGGAATTTTGAATGCACAGCATCTTGTGGAGGATATACAAAGTTCGGTGCGACTGAGCTTAACGACATTCTTACTTGGTTTTATACCCTACACAAATATGTTGTCAGGGTATTATAGATTTGTACAGCCCCAAGGGTTTGTAACATCGCGAAATATAGACCCACATTTTAGTATATCGATCGTCATATTTCGACTAGCTTGGTCGATCTAGACATGTGTGTCCGTCCGTCCGTCTGTCCATTATAATTTGTAAACACGATACAGGCCACAGTTATGGACCAATCTTCACGAAATTTTGCATCCAGGATGGGTTTTTGTCAATAAAGACCCCTACTGTTTTTTGTAAAGATCGGTTAATATTTGTGGCGTAAAATGGACAAAATACTTAATTTTTGTCAGATTTTCTGGTCGCTCCAGAGGGCGCAGATATGGCCCAAACATCGCAAATTTTTGCATGGAGAAGGCGATCGGGCCAAAGAATAAGCATGCCTGTTTTGATAAAGATCTGTTAATATTTAGTTGGTCAAATGGACCTTGACTTTTGTGTGAAAAATTAGAAAATTTTTTGTTCTGGGACGTATATACTTGCTTCTGAAGAACATATATCGGAAAAGGTAATAGTATATCCAAGAGGAGTTGTTGACCTTCAAATTGATACAAATTATATGGCCGTATGTACTCTGATGTACGTAATTAGGTAAAGGTGACTATGTGCATAGTATTACTATTTCTACATTAGAGGACGGAAATGTCGCGTTGTACATGAAGTTCCGATTATGGTCAAGGACGAAGTTGCGATTTCATTCAGGGGGTGCAATGAACCGAAAACTTTAATTATACCCTACACAACTATGTTGTCAGGGTATTATAGCTTTGTGCAGCCCCAAAAGTTTGTAACGTCGCGAAATATTGGTCCTGGACCCACCTTTATGTATACCGATCGTCATATCTCGACTAGCTGAGTCGATCTAGACATGTGTGTCCGTCCGTCTGTCCATTATAATTGGAAACGCGATACAGGCCACAGTTATGGACCAATCTTCACAAAATTTTGCATGAAGGATGGGTTCTGGCCAATGAAGACACTTATTGTTTTTGGAAAAGATCGGTTAATATTTAGGGGATGAAATGGACCAAAAACTTTATTTTTGTCGGTTTTTCTGGTCGCTCAAGAGGCCGCAATTATGGCCCAAACACCGCGACTTTTTGCATGGAGAATGGGATCGAGCCAAAGAATAAGCATGCCTGTTTTGATAAAGGTCGGTCAATATTTAGCGGGTCAAATGGACCTGGACTGGATTCTATAGCGTATATATTTACCACTGAAGGACATAGACCCAAAAAGTTGATAGTATGTTCAAGAGGAGTGGTTGACCTTTAAATTGATACCAATTATATTGTAGTAGGTACTCGGACGCGGAGGGCGGAAATATAGCGCTGATCGCTTTGAAATGTTCCATGCGGTTCCAGTTATGGTCAAGGACAACGCCAAAATGTTAGGTGATGATCAGATAATATTTTTCGGATGAAGTGGACCGAAAACTTAATTATTTGTACTTTTCGAGTCGAAAGCCGAACATCACAACACAACCCACGGTGAAGGGAATCTGGAAAAGTAATTAGAGGTGCTGTACTGATTATTAGTAACATTTGCTGACCTCAAGCTAGTCAAAAGTGTTCAAGTGTTCCGATCACTGGTTTTGTCAGACTTTCTTGTCGCTCTAGAGGCAATTATTGTATTGTGTAGGATATCATATGGTCGGCCCCGTCCGACTATACTGCTCCGCTCACTGGTTAATATATGTCCATGTATTTAAATAGCATACATGCAAAGTATCACCTAATATTCAGGAATTTTGAAGTTCCTAGCCCAGAAGATAAATAAAACATTTTTGGTTCCACATTTTGGCACCTTCTTTTCCTCCATAATAATTTTAAATAATTTCCCATCAAAATCTGTACTTGACACCAGTCACCTGTTTTTATAGACATTTTTTAAAATAATTTTTTTCTTAATAATTAACCTCAGTTCCCTAATAAACCTCCTGCTGATAGTAATTTAAAAAACCGAAACCAAAAATGACCCTTATAATCAAACCCCTTTTTTCCGCAAAATCACTTCAGATGGGCTAGCGAGAAAAAAGCCCTTGAAATCACATTTAAGTGTTAGGTACTTAAGGTCACTTTACTTGGGCTTAGTAGCAACGAAAAGAAAAGGGGAACAAACATTCCATTTTTTTTGCACCCACCTCCTGTTGTTCTGGTTGTCAACAAGGCGATGCGACCGTCATTTGGTTCGGTGTTATTATTTATGTTTCCCGTATTATAAGTGAAACATAATTTACCTTCCGTCAACAATGGCTTACAGCAAAGGGAGACTAGGCAAAGAGGAAGACGACGAAGACGAAGTGAGTTGGTGATGATGATGAAGCACAGCAAAGCAAATAAAATCCCTCCCTGTGGGTGTGTGTGTGGGTGGGTCTTAGCATAGGCCTTGAAAATAAAGTAACTAACCAGGCAGGCTGGCTGGTTGACTGGTAAACAATGACTTTAACCGGTACCACCCATTCAGACCCTCAAACATCGTTCAGTGCAATTTATCAAGAATGTCCATAGCAGCAGGGCTGGCATCTAACCACCATTAGTGTTATGGGGACTCCAGCCATACTATTCAGGGCCTGCGTCATAGTCATCTTCAGCCATATTATCTTCATAGTCAACCTGTGTAAATATATTCCAAGTGTCTATTGACATGCCAACGAACATAAATCTTAACTGAGTTAGCGAAGGAAGGCATCTCTCGTCTGATGTTTACCAGCAGTATGGAATACCATTACCATTATCTTACATTTTTCCATTACACATTTGTCGTGACCACCACCTTCGTTGGTTTTTTTCGCATTTCTTCTTCTTCTCGTTATAATCTTTACTATAAGGTGGTGAGGATATTAAATTTGTCATACCGTTTGCAGCACTTTGAAATATTCAGCTGAGACTCCATAAATTGTATATATTTGGGGTCGGAATAAAATTCCATATCGATTTTGTCATGTCCATCTGTCCGGTCCTCTGTTGAAATCACGACGCAGCTCGCAATTTTTAGAGAGAGCTCTAGAATTTTCCACATTCTTTGTTATTACTCCTAAGTATAGAAAACGGGATATATCAGTCCTCTATTGAGGCTAACCCCCATATGAAGCCATCATAAACCTGCAGAATATTAAGTGGGTGATATTCTGCAGTTTGATGGCTCGCTTTCAACCGTAATGGCTTAAATTTAGTATTTTGACTTCTCATGGATCAACAAATCATGCCACCATAATATTACGATAGTCCCCATATAAGACCCCCCACCAATATTCGGTATTTTAAAGTTTTCGGGTACGTTTTTCAGCCTAATCAGCTGTAATTTGGTATTTAAGGTTCGCACTGGGTAGAAAATATTCCAACCCAAAATTATCAAAATTGACCCATGTTAGGCGTAGCTCTAGTCTGACCATTACCAAATATTCGGTATTTTGGGGATCTTGGGCACGTTTTTCAACAGATTTTTTTGCTGTGATTTGGTATTATGGGCTCTCAATAGTTCAAAAATCTCCCATTGGTTGGCTACGGA
>NW_026883273.1:0-46691 GCF_032173495.1 Musca vetustissima | reverse complement strand
AGAATTTTTAGGTTACACAAATAAATTAATTTGGATATTTTATTTAGATTCTAAATACTACAAAATTAGGTTTAAAATTACTACGTACAAACACTTTATTTAAAACACAAATTTTTGTTTAACACAATAACAAATACGAGAGCTTATTAAGAGTATTTTCAGTTGTTCGTAGATAAAGTGCGTGGGATGTTGCTTTACACAAAGAACATTAATTTTAACATAAAGTGGCCTAATTCGGTTGTCATGGTATTTTGATTAGGTTGGACTTTACAAACATTGAACTTATATTTTTTGTTGGTTTAGTACCATGGCATTTTCCTAGCGTGATAGCCGAAAAAAGATCTCATGAAAGGATTATAGTTTACCATACAGTCTGTGCCCAACATTGTCACAGCAGATATTGCAACTAATCCTGTACTAATCCTGCTTTACACAAAGAACATTAATTTTAACATAAAGTGGCCTAATTCGGATGTCATGGTATTTTGATTAGGTTGGACTTTACAAACATTGAACTTATATTTTTTTGTTGGTTTAATACCATGGCATTTTCCTAGCGTGATAGCCGAAAAAAATATCTCATGAAAGGATTATAGTTTACCATACAGTCTGTGCCCAACATTGTCACAGCACAGTGTTTCGTTGGTATTGCACATATTTAATTTGTTTAATGTCTGACAAACATTAAAGCTTTTTCGTTGGGCGCCAAGGTGGGGTCCCACACTAGCTCAGGAGGGAATGTTTTTTTATTCAGGGGGGATTTTTAACCCTGCCACCATTAACCCTAGGGAATGAACACACAAAGGAAATTTGGATCAACACAAGACCAAGACGAATACAAACACCACACAAACCATGACACAGGAGCTTGATGGAATCTGCTCCACTTTGCCCACCAATCCTTGACCCTTTTGATCCTAAATTTAAATTAATTTATAAAGGGCCCCGTGTTCCACTTACACTTACTTACTTACAACATACTCTTAGTTTTGCTCTCACATAGAAGAAATTAACACAACATATTTAAAAGTTACACTCTAACATAAAAACAATTTATTGACACTGTCATTTTCCTTAATAATAGGACAAAAAAACACTTGAAACATTAATAACTATAAATGTTCTTAAATTCGCGAGTCATTTACTCGGATTACCCTTTTGTTACCTCAAAATTAATGCCAATTCAGGCCATTTTAAGAAACGTAATTAATACCTGCCTAAATGAGCTCTTTTAGGTGCTTTGGGACATTATTATCCGTCCACACACAGTTAGTAAAATCTAAAACACAATTTTAATATAATTTGGGGCAACCCTACACTCAAATATATATAAAAAAAGTAATTAATGTTCCTTACAAGAAAATTATTTAAAAAATTTAGATAATACAACTTAATCTAGGTTATAATCTATATACTATTAAACTATTTATTATTATTATTTTTTTTTTAATTTTAAACCAACGATCTAGCCATGTCCGTCCGTCCGTCTGTTGTAATCACGCTATCTTCTGAAGGAATTGAGATAGGGTGCTGGGGGTACTAAATGTCTCCACAAAAAATTATAAATATAGGTCCACTTTTTCTGGTAGCCCCCATATAACGGTACCTCCTAATTTTCAGTATTTTGGAGATTTTGATCTTATTTTCCACCGAATTGCCGGTAATTTAGTATTTTGAGTTCTTAATAGGTACCAAGTCTCTCTACAAAAAATTATGTATATAGGTACATTTTTTCGGATAGCCCCCATATAAGGGTACCCCCAATTTTCGGTATTTTGGGGTTCTTGAGCGCGTTTTTCAACCGAATACGCTGAAATTTAATAGTTGCAAAATCTCCCCACAAAAAATTATAAATATAGGTAATTTTTTTTCGGATATCCCCCATATACGGGTACCCCCAATTTTCGATATTTTGGGGTTCTTGAGCGCGTTTTTTACCGAATACGCTGAAATTTGGTACATTGAGTTCTTAATACTTTCCAAATCTCTCCACAAAATATTATGAATATAGGTCCATTTTTTCGGTGTACCCCCAATTTTCGGTATTTTGGGGTTCTTGAGCGCTTTTGCTGCAATTTGGTATTTTGTAGTCGTATATGGTAACAAATCTCCCTACCAAAAATTATTAATATTCACCCCCTTTTTGGGGTAGTCCCCATATAACCCCCTTTTTTATATTAAAATAGTTATCTGATTTGTTCGCGTTTTGGGTTTGGTTCTAAGACCCTTTTGTAATCATTTCAACTGCGGAGGATAGAGAAATAAAAAATTAGAACGTAAGGTTCGGTAGTGAACTATAGCCGCATTTAGACCTAGCCCCTGATTGGAGGTTCCAGAAGGATTGGACCATCTTCGAATTTGAACTAAGCTTGGAAGAAATAATAAGATGGGCAAAGTTCGGATGAAATCTAAATTTTCTGAAACGGATTTGGTCCAAAGAGACATGAGGTCTTGAACCAATATTTCGATGAGGCACATTTTCATCGTGTTAAAGTGTATACACCCTCATTAGCCATAAGGCTGAGGGTATAATTATCCTTTAAAATTTTCTAAAATTTGTATTATGGTTTACATAATCCGTTTTTAGAAATGTCGGTATAGGTCCACCTTTTGGTATGTTTCCTATATTTTCATTTATAGTACCTGTCAATATAACTATGGTGGAGGGTATCCAAAGTTCGGCCCGGCCGAACTTACCGCTTTTTCACTTGTTCTTTTTTAGTTTTCGTTCAAGTGGCACATTGGTGTTTTCTACAGGCAATAGTGAGTATTAACATAATTCTATTGTTACCTGGTCTTAGCCAACATCTTATTATATCAACATTTATTTAACCTCTTTCAGGAGCATTCAACATATTTCCTTCGGGGTAAGGCAGAACCCGACACTTTCCTGGCGGTGGTAGTTGGCGGTTTTGTGATGTGGCCGAAAATTGTTGCTCTGACTGTTGTTGTTTGCTCATGTGCTGCTGTGGCCGATAAAATGATTTGACCCCTCAGTTTTGTTTGCGGGGGAGGCCAGTTGACGCCTTTGAATATTTCTTTGTTGGCGATATCTACAAACATAGAAAACAAATCACAAACCACTCATAAATCTACATAATTAATCACCACACAAAGACTTCACACTTATACTGCGTTTCTAACGCCCACGACAGAATTTAAAATATATATGGGCGAATTTATGCCTTTAATAAATTCCGTTTATAAAAAA
Organism: Musca vetustissima; assembly: GCF_032173495.1. Taxonomy (NCBI): domain Eukaryota; kingdom Metazoa; phylum Arthropoda; class Insecta; order Diptera; family Muscidae; genus Musca; species Musca vetustissima. Next base: position 43,480 of record NW_026883273.1, on the reverse strand, counting down.
AAAGATTTTTTGTTTTAATTTTTGAAAAGAGCTGTTAACTGTGTTTTGAGTGCACCACTGGGGAAAAATAAGAGGGACATTTTTTCTTTTGGGGCCTTTTATACTACCTGCAAGGATGCCGAATTTTCCCTCTTCACCAGGTTTTTCCTAATTTCCATGACATTTACCAATTATCTTTTGTCGATCTACCCAGCCCTTAAACATACCGCAGGGTTGTATTTTCGATTAGCTCATTTCTTTGCTAATCGACTTCAATACAACCCTGACAGTGGCGGCAATTCTAAATAACTCTGTGGTAGAACATTTCCGCTTCATTTTTTGGACGTCGGTTTAATTGGCAATTTGTTTGCGGAATTTTGCGTAGCATTTTTTATAAAAATTTCACACGCAACACTGTTAGCAATTTATGATAAGATCAATGGCTTAAGTTTATCCAAATCAGTATGCTTGCGTATTAACATAGAATAAATGCGTTTGATTCGATACTCATGCAGATACCACGAAAGTTGTTGGTTGCTTAATATAGCAGGACGGTGGACATGGAAGTCGTAATTGATCACGAGTTAGTCGGTCCTAAGTTCAAGGCGAAAGCTTAAAATTTTCAAGTTAAAACTATAACAAAGAGAATGTATTGTGCATTTATTTGTAATTAAACACTTGAATAATTTTGAACGAAAAGGAATACGGTTCCAATTCCGTAAACTGTTGAGTATCCGTTTGTTATTAAATATGGGCCTTGTGCTCATCCTGGCATCATCGGGTTTGTTGAGTTGTTTGGTTGACACACACTCCGTTTCAGGAGCTGTCCTGAAGGATGTACCGACACAGTCCGCTCATTTTGAGCAGATAGTTGTGTCGTTAGTTGCGGGGCCGTTTAGATGTTCTACGCCGTGCTTCCAATGTGCCAGGTCGTCCTACGGCAACCACTGGGCCAAGTATGTTGCCTCGGGTTCCTACTCAGGCCGTTGCGGAGCCCCATCCTAGTCCGGTTGAGTCATGGGCGGCTATCGTAAAGTCCAAGGACTCTAAGGTAGCCTCCAAGGATGTGGTGAAGAAGGTGGTCTCGGAAGCCGGGCCCTGTCTTGCGAACTTTCAGTCATTGAGAGGGAGAAGGTAGCCAAGAGTCCTAAGTGCTCCGAAGTTGGCCCAGAGGTTGACAGAAATGTCAACGTTGTCTTGGAGGGCAAGAACCGGGTGATCGATGTTCTTTTAGCGACTGGGAGGTGCTTTTGTGGTGCAACCGCATGATGGATTGAGATTCAATCATAGTGTTAAGCAATGTTGATTAGTTAAATCGGTATGCCGGAGGAAGGTCACTTGGCAAGAAACTGCTGAAATTCACTTCCGTCAGAGCATCTGATGATATCAGGGGATTGTCCTGTGTACGGTTTGGTGGTGGTTATGACGAAGCCATTAATATGAAACATTAATATGGATAGTATAATCCAACTTAATTGCCGGTGATCGAAGGCTATCATTGCCGATTTGGGGGCTACTATGAGTCAGCTTGGCTGCAGATTATTCGACAAATTTTTGGACCGCCCACAGAAATTTGGCTATTTTCTGACCTAAGGCGTCCTTCCCCAGTTATTGTTGACGATAGCTGTGTCGACTGCGTTCTGGTATTCACTCTTATTATGGGTAGTGAAGTAGCACTCTTAGCTAGTTGATTTGCTATCTCGCTGCAATTCCTTTGTGACTCGGTACCCATATAATTCGTACAGGTCCTTGTTGTGATAAATCATTAATGGTATTTATACATTCCAATACAGTTTTGGATTTAACTGTTTTGGAAGATATTGCCTTTATAGCTTGTTTGCTATCCGTAATTATAATTTGAACTTAACCATTTAAAACGCTCTGTTATAGGTTGAACCTCCGCCTGTAGGATCGTGCTGTGATCTGTAAGGCGAAGAGAATTTTCGGTACCCGGTTCTTCGATAAAAAGTCCCAGTCCAGTTTTTCCTCCTAGTCGAGAGCCATCTGTGTAGCAGTTACCAGCCGGCATATGAACTACTGTTCCACTATTCCATTGTTCTTTGTCTGGTATTATAGTTTCGCACCGTGTTACTACTCTCGTTTCAGGTATGCAGTCCGAATCAAAGGTATTGATTGTTTACTCAGTAGTTGCCTGTAATATGTTTTTGTGTGGTATGTTGTTTCCGGTGTCTATCCACCGCTGCTTCACATTTTATTTGGATTTCTATTGGATGTATATATAATATTGTCTCCAAAGCCCTAGTTGGTGTTGTACGCATTGCCCCGCATATACTTAGGCAACGTGTTCTCTGAACTTTCTGCAACGCTTTTACCTTATATTTTTTATCCATTGATGTCCACCAGACAACAGACGCTTATGTTAGATTTGGTCTAATAGTGCTCTTATAAATCCAGTGTATGATCTTAGGATTGAAACCTCATTTTATACTGACCTTTTGAGTTTTTCTAGCGAAAAGACATATCTTCGTTCTGTCCGGATTTCCGTTTAGCCCAATCCCGGGCGATGTTTAGCATCGTTTCGGCTTTCCCGCATAGTAAGTAAGGATTCTTTCCCCTAAGAAGTATTAAAACGTCATCTGCATAACAGACTGGTTCAAATCCGTCATCGGTTAAGTTCCTAAGAGCCCATTTATGGCAGTTACCCACAGGTGCGGTGACAAAATCCCTCATTGTCTTCTCCACTTCTATACATTCATTCTCAATGTCATTCTATTCTCAGTTGTTCCAAGGATGGAACTTGCATCGAATAAACAATACTGGAAATGTCTTTCCTCAAATTTGTTTTGCCAGGGAGATCATTTCATATTCCGAGACTGGTCTTTCAATTTTGGACCTCATGGAATTCAGGTCATGGAAAAATGAATTGATTGATTCTCCCGGCATTTGTTTACGCTCTAACAAATCCCTCATTTCCTCGAAGCAAGTACGTTTGGTCATAAATCTTTCACATAAGGCATGTTTTAGTGCATCCCATGTGGAAATATTATGGTTCATTTGTTCTAGCCAGAACCACATGTTCGCGGGTCCTGATACTATAACATGGAACTCATTGAGGATATCTCCCCATGCTAAATTATATAGCTTTTGGACATTTAGATCGAAGCGTTCCAACTTTATCCCTTGACAATTATGGCTGCTTAAAATAGATGGTGTTACAGTGTGACTTCGACTAAAACTGGGGTTATTCTCTCTTCTTGGTGGTGGCGAAGAATGTCTAAGGGTTTGGGCAGTGCTTGGCTGAGGAGTTGAGTCTTGCCCATTCACAGACAATCTACCTATATTGTCATTCAGTTTGTCGATGATTGTATACACCTTTACCATTTCTTTTTTAACCGTGTCCTGCACAAGGGACTGTAAATTTGCTTGTGCATGGTTTAGGCTATCTTGTATCAGACTCCTCACAAGTTGGTCGACTTCTGCCGGACGAGTTGGTTGAAAATTCGGTTGGTTAGGTATATTTGCCGAACCACTGGTACTGGGATTGGGATTATTAACAGAAACTGATAAATCCCGCACTACCGGATCTAAATACGCCCTTGAGCTTTGCATTTTCGTCTCGGATTGTTTTTTCTTGATTTTGGGTTTTGGAGATGAAATTGAGGTCCTGCTTAAGTCGAACACTAAAGACCTATTTCGCTTTCTTCTTTTCTTGCCAGCAGTAGCTTCACTTATTGAATCTCAATAAAAAGCTTATAATTTATATCTTTATTTTTTTATTTTTGTTTTTTTTTATTATAATTTTTTTTATTTTATTTATATTTTTTTTTGTTGTTGTGTTGTTAAAAAATTTATAAAAAATTATATTCAAAATTCAGTAAAAAAAAGGATAAATAAAAGTGAATAAATATTAACTACAAAATAATTAAATTGACGAACAAAAAAAGGTATAGGTATATTTATGTTATAATATGAAAGTTAGAATTTTTAGGTTACACAAATAAATTAATTTGGATATTTTATTTAGATTCTAAATACTACAAAATTAGGTTTAAAATTACTACGTAAAAACAATTAATTTAAAACACAAATTTTTGTTTAACACAATAACAAATACGAGAGCTTATTAAGAGTATTTTCAGTTGTTCGTAGATAAAGTGCGTGGGATGTTGCTTTACACAAAGAACATTAATTTTAACATAAAGTGGCCTAATTCGGTTGTCATGGTATTTTGATTAGGTTGGACTTTACAAACATTGAACTTATATTTTTTTGTTGGTTTAGTACCATGGCATTTTCCTAGCGTGATAGCCGAAAAAAGATCTCATGAAAGGATTATAGTTTACCATACAGTCTGTGCCCAACATTGTCACAGCAGATATTGCAACTAATCCTGTACTAATCCTGCTTTACACAAAGAACATTAATTTTAACATAAAGTGGCCTAATTCGGATGTCATGGTATTTTGATTAGGTTGGAATTTACAAACATTGAACTTATATTTTTTTGTTGGTTTAGTACCATGGCATTTTCCTAGCATGATAGCCGAAAAAATATCTCATGAAAGGATTATAGTTTACCATACAGTCTGTGCCCAACATTGTCACAGCACAGTGTTTCGTTGGTATTGCACATATTTAATTTGTTTAATGTCTGACAGACATTAATGCTTTTTCGTTGGGCGCCAAGGTGGGGTCCCACACTAGCTCAGGAGGGAATGTTTTTTTATTCAGGGGGGATTTTTAACCCTGCCACCATTAACCCTAGGGAATGAACACACAAAGGAAATTTGGATCAACACAAGACCAAGACGAATACAAACACAACACAAACCATGACACAGGAGCTTGATGGAATCTGCTCCTCCACTTTGCCCACCAATCCTTGACCCTTTTGATCCTAAATTTAAATTAATTTATAAAGGGCCCCGTGTTCCACTTACACTTACTTACTTACAACATACTCTTAGTTTTGCTCTCACATAGAAGAAATTAACACAACATATTTAAAAGTTACACTCTAACATAAAAACAATTTATTGACACTGTCATTTTCCTTAATAATAGGACAAAAAAAACACTTGAAACATTAATAACTATAAATGTTCTTAAATTCGCGAGTCATTTACTCGGATTACCCTTTTGTTACCTCAAAATTAATGCCAATTTAGGCCATTTTAAGAAACGTAATTAATACCTGCCTAAATGAGCTCTTTTAGGTGCTTTGGGACATTATTATCCGTCCACACACAGTTAGTAAACTCTAAAACACAATTTTAATATAATTTGGGGCAACCCTACACTCAAATATATATAAAAAAAGTAATTAATGTTCCTTACAAGAAAATTATTTAAAACATTTAGATAATACAACTTAATCTAGGTTATAATCTATATACTATTAAACTATTTATTATTATTATTTTTTTTAATTTTAAAGCAACGTTTTTTTCTTTTGTTGTTTTTTAAATTTATATTATTTTTATGCCTTTTTAATTTATTTTTTAATTAATTAAATTTTGTTCTCTTTTTTATACCCTCCACCATAGTATGGAGGGTACATTAATTTTGTCATTCCGTTTGTAACTCATCGAAATATTCATTTCCGACCCTATAAAGTATATATATTCTTGATCAGGGTAAAATTCTAAGACGATCTAGCCATGTCCGTCCGTCCGTCTGTTGTAATCACGCTATCTTCTGAAGGAATTGAGATAGGGTGCTGGGGGTACTAAATGTCTCCACAAAAAATTATAAATATAGGTCCACTTTTTCTGGTAGCCCCCATATAACGGTACCTCCTAATTTTCAGTATTTTGGGGATTTTGATCGTATTTTCCACCGAATTGCCGGTAATTTAGTATTTTGAGTTCTTAATAGGTACCAAGTCTCTCTACAAAAAATTATGTATATAGGTACATTTTTTCGGATAGCCCCCATATAAGGGTACCCCCAATTTTCGGTATTTTGGGGTTCTTGAGCGCGTTTTTCAACCAAATACGCTGAAATTTAATACATTGAGTTCTCCACAAAAAATTATAAATATAGGTCCATTCTTTCGGATAGCCCCCATATAAATGTACCCCCAATTTTCGGTATTTTGGGGTTCTTGAGCGCTTTTTTCAACCGAATTTGCTGCAATTTGGTATTTTGTAGTCGTATATGGTAACAAATCTCCTTACCAAAAATTATTAATATTCACCCCCTTTTAGGGGTAGTCCCCATATAACCCCCTTTTTATATTAAAATAGTTATTTGATTTGTTGCGCGTTTTGGGTTTGGTTCTAAGACCCTTTTGTAATCATTTCAACTGCAGAGGATAGAGAGATAAAAAATTAGAACGTAAGGTTCGGTAGTGAACTATAGCCGCATTTAGACCTAGCCCCTGATTGGAGGTTCCAGAAGGATTGGACCATCTTCGAATTTGAACTAAGCTTGGAAGAAATAATAAGATGGGCAAAGTTCGGATGAAATCTAAATTTTCTGAAACGGATTTGGTCCAAAGAGACATGAGGTCTTGAACCAATATTTCGATGAGGCACATTTTCATCGTGTTAAAGTGTATACACCCTCATTAGCCATAAGGCTGAGGGTATAATTATCCTTTAAAATTTTCTAAAATTTGTATTATGGTTTACATAATCCGTTTTTAGAAATGTCGGTATAGGTCCACCTTTTGGTATGTTTCCTATATTTTCATTTATAGTACCTGTCAATATAACTATGGTGGAGGGTATCCAAAGTTCGGCCCGGCCGAACTTACCGCTTTTTCACTTGTTCTTTTTTAGTTTTCGTTCAAGTGGCACTTTGGTGTTTTCTACAGGCAATAGTGAGTATTAACATTATTCTATTGTTACCTGGTCTTAGCCAACATCTTATTATATCAACATTTATTTAACCTCTTTCAGGAGCATTCAACATATTTCCTTCGGGGTAAGGCAGAACCCGACACTTTCTTGGCGGTGGTAGTTGGCGGTTTTGTGATGTGGCCGAAAATTGTTGCTCTGGCTGTTGTTGTTTGCTCATGTGCTGCTGTGGCCGATAAAATGATTTGACCCCTCAGTTTTGTTTGCGGGGGAGGCCAGTTGACGCCTTTGAATATTTCTTTGTTGGCGATATCTACAAACATAGAAAACAAATCACAAACCACTCATAAATCTACAGAATTACTCACCACACAAAGACTTCACACTTATACTGTGTTTCTAACGCCCACGACAGAATTTAAAATATATATGGGCGAATTTATGCCTTTAATAAATTCCGTTTATAAAAAAAAAGATTTTTGTTTTAATTTTTGAAAAGAGCTGTTAACTGTGTTTTGAGTGCACCACTGGGGAAAAATAAGAGGGACATTTTTTCTTTTGGGGCCTTTTATACTACCTGCAAGGATGCCGAATTTTCCCTCTTCACCAGGTTTTTCCTAATTTCCATGACATTTACCAATTATCTTTTGTCGATCTACCCAGCCCTTAAACATACCGCAGGGTTGTATTTTCGATTAGCTCATTTCTTTGCTAATCGACTTCAATACAACCCTGACAGTGGCGGCAATTCTAAATAACTCTGTGGTAGAACATTTCCGCTTCATTTTTTGGACGTCGGTTTAATTGGCAATTTGTTTGCGGAATTTTGCGTAGCATTTTTTATAAAAATTTCACACGCAACACTGTTAGCAATTTATGATAAGATCAATGGCTTAAGTTTATCCAAATCAGTATGCTTGCGTATTAACATAGAATAAATGCGTTTGATTCGATACTCATGCAGATACCACGAAAGTTGTTGGTTGCTTAATATAGCAGGACGGTGGACATGGAAGTCGTAATTGATCACGAGTTAGTCGGTCCTAAGTTCAAGGCGAAAGCTTAAAATTTTCAAGTTAAAACTATAACAAAGAGAATGTATTGTGCATTTATTTGTAATTAAACACTTGAATAATTTTGAACGAAAAGGAATACGGTTCCAATTCCGTAAACTGTTGAGTATCCGTTTGTTATTAAATATGGGCCTTGTGCTCATCCTGGCATCATCGGGTTTGTTGAGTTGTTTGGTTGACAAACACTCCGTTTCAGGAGCTGTCCTGAAGGATGTACCGACACAGTCTGCTCATTTTGAGCAGATAGTTGTGTCGTTAGTTACGGGGCCGTTTAGATGTTCTACGCCGTGCTTCCAATGTGCCAGGTCGTCCTACGGCAACCACTGGGCCAAGTATGTTGCCTCGGGTTCCTACTCAGGCCGTTGCGGAGCCCCATCCTAGTCCGGTTGAGTCATGGGCGGCTATCGTAAAGTCCAAGGACTCTAAGGTAGCCTCCAAGGATGTGGTGAAGAAGGTGGTCTCGGAAGCCGGGCCCTGTCTTGCGAACTTTCAGTCATTGAGAGGGAGAAGGTAGCCAAGAGTCCTAAGTGCTCCGAAGTTGGCCCAGAGGTTGACAGAAATGTCAACGTTGTCTTGGAGGGCAAGAACCGGGTGATCGATGTTCTTTTAGCGACTGGGAGGTGCTTTTGTGGTGCAACCGCATGATGGATTGAGATTCAATCATAGTGTTAAGCAATGTTGATTAGTTAAATCGGTATGCCGGAGGAAGGTCACTTGGCAAGAAACTGCTGAAATTCACTTCCGTCAGAGCATCTGATGATATCAGGGGATTGTCCTGTGTACGGTTTGGTGGTGGTTATGACGAAGCCATTAATATGAAACATTAATATGGATAGTATAATCCAACTTAATTGCCGGTGATCGAAGGCTATCATTGCCGATTTGGGGGCTACTATGAGTCAGCTTGGCTGCAGATTATTCGACAAATTTTTGGACCGCCCACAGAAATTTGGCTATTTTCTGACCTAAGGCGTCCTTCCCCAGTTATTGTTGACGATAGCTGTGTCGACTGCGTTCTGGTATTCACTCTTATTATGGGTAGTGAAGTAGCACTCTTAGCTAGTTGATTTGCTATCTCGCTGCAATTCCTTTGTGACTCGGTACCCATATAATTCGTACAGGTCCTTGTTGTGATAAATCATTAATGGTATTTATACATTCCAATACAGTTTTGGATTTAACTGTTTTGGAAGATATTGCCTTTATAGCTTGTTTGCTATCCGTAATTATAATTTGAACTTAACCATTTAAAACGCTCTGTTATAGGTTGAACCTCCGCCTGTAGGATCGTGCTGTGATCTGTAAGGCGAAGAGAATTTTCGGTACCCGGTTCTTCGATAAAAAGTCCCAGTCCAGTTTTTCCTCCTAGTCGAGAGCCATCTGTGTAGCAGTTACCAGCCGGCATATGAACTACTGTTCCACTATTCCATTGTTCTTTGTCTGGTATTATAGTTTCGCACCGTGTTACTACTCTCGTTTCAGGTATGCAGTCCGAATCAAAGGTATTGATTGTTTACTCAGTAGTTGCCTGTAATATGTTTTTGTGTGGTATGTTGTTTCCGGTGTCTATCCACCGCTGCTTCACATTTTATTTGGATTTCTATTGGATGTATATATAATATTGTCTCCAAAGCCCTAGTTGGTGTTGTACGCATTGCCCCGCATATACTTAGGCAACGTGTTCTCTGAACTTTCTGCAACGCTTTTACCTTATATTTTTTATCCATTGATGTCCACCAGACAACAGACGCTTATGTTAGATTTGGTCTAATAGTGCTCTTATAAATCCAGTGTATGATCTTAGGATTGAAACCTCATTTTATACTGACCTTTTGAGTTTTTCTAGCGAAAAGACATATCTTCGTTCTGTCCGGATTTCCGTTTAGCCCAATCCCGGGCGATGTTTAGCATCGTTTCGGCTTTCCCGCATAGTAAGTAAGGATTCTTTCCCCTAAGAAGTATTAAAACGTCATCTGCATAACAGACTGGTTCAAATCCGTCATCGGTTAAGTTCCTTAAGAGCCCATTTATGGCAGTTACCCACAGGTGCGGTGACAAAATCCCTCATTGTCTTCTCCACTTCTATACATTCATTCTCAATGTCATTCTATTCTCAGTTGTTCCAAGGATGAAACTTGCATCGAATAAACAATACTGGAAATGTCTTTCCTCAAATTTGTTTTGCCAGGGAGATCATTTCATATTCCGAGACTGGTCTTTCAAGTTTGGACCTCATGGAATTCAGGTCATGGAAAAATGAATTGATTGATTCTCCCGGCATTTGTTTACGCTCTAACAAATCCCTCATTTCCTCGAAGCAAGTACGTTTGGTCATAAATCTTTCACATAAGGCATGTTTTAGTGCATCCCATGTGGAAATATTATGGTTCATTTGTTCTAGCCAGAACCACTCGTTCGCGGGTCCTGATACTATAACATGGAACTCATTGAGGATATCTCCCCATGCTAAATTATATAGCTTTTGGACATTTAGATCGAAGCGTTCCAACTTTATCCCTTGGCAATTATGGCTGCTTAAAATAGATGGTGCTACAGTGTGACTTCGACTAAAACTGGGGTTATTCTCTCTTCTTGTTGGTGGCGAAGAATGTCTAAGGGTTTGGGCAGTGCTTGGATGAGGAGTTGAGTCTTGCCCATTCACAGACAATCTACCTATATTGTCATTCAGTTTGTCGATGATTGTATACACCTTTACCATTTCTTTTTTAACCGTGTCCTGCACAAGGGACTGTAAATTTGCTTGTGCATGGTTTAGGCTATCTTGTATCAGACTCCTCACAAGTTGGTCGACTTCTGCCGGACGAGTTGGTTGAAAATTCGGTTGGTTAGGTATATTTGCCGAACCACTGGTACTGGGATTGGGATTATTAATAGAACCTGATAAATCCCGCACTACCGGATCTAAATTAGCCCTTGAGCTTTGCATTTTCGTCTCGGATTGTTTTTTCTTGTTTTTGGGATTTGGAGATGAAATTGAGGTCCTGCTTAAGTCGAACACTAAAGACCTATTTCGCTTTCTTCTTTTCTTGCCAGCAGTAGCGTCACTTATTGAATCTCAATAAAAAGCTTATAATTTATATCTTTATTTTTGTTTTTTTTTTTTTATTATATATTTTTTTATTTTATTTATATTTTTTTTTTTGTTGTTGTGTTGTTAAAAAATTTATAAAAAATTATATTCAAAACTCAGTAAAAAAAGGATAAATAAAAGTGGATAAATATTAACTACAAAATAATTAAATTGACGCACAAAAAAGGTATAGGTATATTTATGTTATAATTTGAAAGTTAAAATTTTTAGGTTACACAAATAAATTAATTTGGATATTTTATTTAGATTCTAAATACTACAAAATTAGGTTTAAAATTACTACGTAAAAACACTTAATTTAAAACACAAATTTTTTTAACACAATAACAAATACGAGAGTTTATTAAGAGTATTTTCAGTTGTTCGTAGATAAAGTGCGTGGGATGTTGCTTTACACAAAGAACATTAATTCTAACATAAAGTGGCCTAATTCGGTTGTCATGGTATTTTGATTAGGTTGGACTTTACAAACATTGAACTTATATTTTTTGTTGGTTTAGTACCATGGCATTTTCCTAGCGTGATAGCCGAAAAAAGATCTCATGAAAGGATTATAGTTTACGATACAGTCTGTGCCCAACATTGTCACAGCAGATATTGCAACTAATCCTGTACTAACCTAAATCTATTGTCATTACTTAAAAAATAAACACAGAAACACACTAACACAGGTTGTTGAAGTTAGAAATGTACTGAATTACTCCTTTTTATTGACCGCTGGTTTGACCTTATTTATTCTTTAAAATGTATGCGCTACGGTTTATTGCAACCTTGGTTTAGCGTCTTTGACATTTTAACGAGTAATTAATTGTCACTTGTTTTGCCGCCTCCTTTAAGCATCAAGCAGTATCAACCTGTCAGTCGGACAGACCACCACGCAATATCGTTTGCGCACAGCCATATCGTTGCCAAAGGTAATATTGTTACCACTACTCAACCACCAAATAAACCATTTAATTATAATTACTGAGAAAACTCTTGTGTTTTTATTCATTTCGTTCTACTTTCACGACACACTGCGCTATTTATACTCCCTCCCCAACGGTCCACTGCTCCACGCATTCGGCGTACCGGCTCCCATCGGCGGAGCCCTTCTGAGCTAAACATTTGGTCCTTCGAGCCGGATATTGAATTGGATATCCTACTGGATTTGGAAACAATCATCCGAACATATTCTACAGTCCACAATTTTTAAAGGTACGTATAGTGCAGTGTTTGTGAGCCCGCAAAAGTAAATTGTTGCGACCATAACAAAACAATCGGTTCTCTTCAATGGTCGCTTTGCAACGTCATAAAACACTCTTTGTCGTTTTCCCGCCTATCGTTGGCTTCTAATTTGGATGCTTGCATTCGGCAGCATCATAATCAAAACAAAAATTACAAATATTATTATTACTTTTCTCATTTTGCTTTACTGCATAAAGCAAAAACTGCAATATTGTTTCGTTTGTTTGTCACTAATAATATTGCATATTGTTGTTGTTACATTTATTCTAATTTTTTTCGTTGTAACAACAGTCAAATTTCTCGTCTGTTTGCTTTGTCGTAAACAACAACAACACTGTTTGACCGTCCACCTACATCACTGCTAGCTTGTTGTTGTTCTCTGATCTGCAATTGTTCTTTGTGCTTTATTAGATCAGTGAATTAACATAACAAACGAAAGAAGAATATTTTTGTTATTCTTCTTTCTGTTATGTCCGCATAGGTCGAGTACTCACCTTACGTTAGTTGCTTGCTTGAGAGGAATACTTTTTGTTTATTCCTTTTTCTATCGTGTCCGTTTAGGTTAAGTAGCTACACTACCTTAGTCGGTATTATTGGTTAGCTATCCTGTTCGTAATAGGTCTGTTGCAACAAATAAATTAAAACAATTTCGTTATTTTAATTATTTTTGAATTTGTTGAAAATTGTTTATTTTTTCTTTTAAACATGGCCTTCGCTCCTTTATTAAACATCATAAGTGCTTCTGACGCACTCGTCGAATTTGGTGCACAAATCGGTGCAACTAAAACTGATGATTTAAATATTAGTGAGTTAGAGAAAAGGAAGGGCGAAATAGAAAAATTATGGCAATCGGTCCATAAGTTGTTGCAACATTTGAAAAATTCGGAAAACGTTACGAAAGACTGTCTGCAATTGGCAGAGAGTAAATACAATGATTCGGTTGAAGTGTATTCGAATAAAATGGCAATATTAAATATACAAATCTAAATATACGTTCTTTAGAGAAATTTAATAGTAAAACGGTTGTTAAAACTAATGAGCAATCGGGTTAATGTTTGTCGATTCCTGATTCTCAGGAAATAGTTGCATCCAACATCACTTCCGCTTGTGATATCGTTCACAATATGCAGTTGCCCCCGATAGATATTGATGTTTTCGACGGGGATTTTTCTGCTTGGCCTTCCTTTCGGGATTTGTTTAGCGCCAATCAAAATGCAACTAGGAATTCTGTTTCAAAGCATTCGTCTCCACCTTCAATTCGAAAATCTTGTTCTCTATGTAGTGAGAACGCCCACCGCCCTCATTTGTGTCGAAAATTTAAGTAATAATCTCCCGCTAATAGATTTGCATTGGTGAAGCGACAAAATCGTTGTCTAAATTGTTTGTCAATGGGACACAAAATAGTAAATTGTACTAGTAAAAAAAGTTGTTCAAAATGTTGTGTTTCGTTGGTATTGCACATATTTAATTTGTTTAATGTCTGGAAGACATTAATGCTGTTTCGTTGGGCGCCATATTGTTTCATTCTGCCTAATGCGGCGTTAAGGTGGGGTCCCACACTAGCTCAGGAGGGAGTGTTTTTTATTCAGGGGGGATTTTTATCCCTGCCACCATTAACCCTAGGGAATGAACACACAAAGGAAATTTGAATCAACACAAGACCAAGACGAATACAAACACAACACAAACCATGGCACAGGAGCTTGATGGAATCTGCTCCTCCATTTTGCCCAGCAATCCTCGACCCTTTTGATCCTAAATTTAAATTAATTTATAAAGGGCCCCGTGTTCCACTTACACTTACTCACTTACAACATACTCTTAGTTTTGCTCTCACATAGAAGAAATTAACACAACATATTTAAAAGTTACACTCTAACATAAAAACAATTTATTGACATTGTCGTTTTCCTTAATAATAGGACAAAAACACTTGAAACATTAATAACAATAAATTTTGTTAAATTCGCGAGTCATTTACTCGGATTACCCTTTTGTTACCTCAAAATTAATACCAATTTAGGCCATTTTAAGAAACGAAATTAATACCTGCCTAAATGAGCTCTTTTAGGTGGTTTGGGACATTATTATCCGTCCACAAACAATTAGTAAACTCTAAAACAAAATTTCAATGTAATTTGGGGCAACCCTATACTCAAATATATATAAAAAAGTAAATAATGTTCCTTACAAGAAAATTATTCAAAACATTTAGATAACGGCTAGTTGCTTTAAGCAATGTTGATTAGTTAAATCGGTATGCCGGAGGAAGGTCACTTGGCAAGAAACGGCAGAAATTCACTTCCGTCAGAGCATCTGATGATATCAGGGGATTGTCCTGTGTACGGTTTGGTGGTGGCTAGGACGAAGCCATTAATATGGATAGTATAATCCAACTTAATTGCCGGTGATCGAAGGCTATCATGACCGATTTGGGGGCTACTATGAGTCAGCTTGGCTGCAGATACGCATTAGTTCAACAACATTATTCGACAAATTTTGGGACTGCCCACAGAAATTTGGCTATTTTTTTACCTAAGGCGTCCTTCCCCAGTTATTGTTGACGATAGCTGTGTCGACTGCGTTCTTGTATTCACTCCTATTATGGGTAGTGAAGTAGCACTCTTAGCTAGTTGATTTGCTATCTCGCTGCAATTCCTTTGTGACTCGGTACCCATATAATTCGTACAGGTCCTTGTTGTGAGAAATCATTAATGGTATTTATACATTCCAATACAGTTTTGGAAGATATTGCCTTTATAGCTTGCTTGCTATCCGTAATTATATTTATTGTATTTTGTCCTTGGTTTGAACTTAACCATTTAAAACACTCTGTTATGGGTTGAACCTCCGCCTGTAGGATCGTGCTGTGATCTGTAAGGCGAAGAGAATTTTCGGTCGTTGGGTATACTGCTCTATATCATGGTGTCGATTGTACGTTTCATGGTTTTGAATAGGAATGAAGTTATTCTTATTGGCCGATATGATTTTGGTATTGTGTAGTTTGCCTTGTCGGGATTGGATATGAAGACTACCCTGGCTCCCTGCAGGCTTTCGGGCTGTAGGTCAATCTTAAGCATGCGTTAAAGAGTGCGGCTAGATGTGGTGATAAAAATACCGCCTCTTTTTGTAGTAACGCGGAGAAGACGTTATCCGGTCCTGCCGCTTTCTATGGTGAGAAGCTTTTTAAGGCGTCTAACACCACTGACTTGTCAATTATAGGTTCCTCTAATCTTTCTTCTCTATCTGCCATGACATCGTCCATTGTCGATATGTTCGACGGGAGGTGATCATTCAATAGGAACCTTAGTGTTTCCTCGCTGGTTTCTATCCAGTTACCCTCAACGTCTGCCATAGTTTCGGGTTGGGTGTGGGTCTTTGATACTTGTTCGAAGAACAGCTTGCAGGAGTTGTGTTTGGCGGTTATTATTATATTCTTTCCGTTTATCGTGAAAGTTGTTCCAGAATACTGTAAATTTTTTCGGTGTACTCTGTTGAAAAGCTTTCGGAACTATTTTCCTTTGTTCCGAATCTCCCCTGACATCCCGGGTTTTTCAAAGGCAGATCTCCTTTCTCGAAGAGGACAACTTTCTTCGAAAGACTTTACTACCCCACGCAATATGATGTGAGTTAGCATTCCGCTCACCAATGTGAAGAAAACGGAGGTGGTGGCAAAATAGAATAAGGACATGGAAACGAAAAGGGAGAAATATTTGGAAAGTCGTGGTATGCCGAAGTTCAGGAAGCGGGTCACCTCTGATTACCGAAGCCGGCTGTTAGCCGTGTGTCGATGCCAAAGCGTGGTCCACGATAGTCCCATTGTTCCAGCAAAGGAACTGGCTAAAACGGTGGTTGACGAAGTAGGCCCAACCCTTGGTGCTGGAGTACAAAGCGTTAAGCAAACGAGTGATGGTGATGCTGTTATAAGGACCCCGGAATACAAAATATGCCTAGTTGGGCATCGTAACATCGATTGTACTATTAGAAGTAGCCATCCGGCAGTGTGCGTGTTCGTTGAGGGGGCGGAAGGAAAGATGTTCGAGGGGATGTACGTTTCGGGGATTGGAAGGAACGAGATATGAACTGGGACGCTATGCATACTGTGTCAGGGAGTTGGCTTTGCAACTAGAGGACTTTAGGGCACGGACCGTAGATGACCAGGTCACCATTTTAAATGAGTGGATGGGCAGCGTCAATAACGTACTCCTTGGTAGACGCCGTCAGGCTAAGCCGAGTAAGGTCAAATGGTGGACCCGTGAGCTAACTACAAAGCGCGGCAAATTAGACGGCTCTTCAAAAGAGTTAGGCGAGCCACGACAGTTTGCTTTTGTGTTGTTGGAGCTTTAGTCAGGCATACCAACCACTGACCAACCATCTATTTCAGTGGTTGGCTCAACAGACCAATCAGCTGTTTCAGTCGTTTGGTTTGTGGATTGACTAATGTGGTAGTCAGTGCAACAACCATAGTTGCCGTAACAGCTGACTAAGGTTAGTCCGGAATTGCCCGTTGGGAGTGGATCTACTTTTTTAGTAATTTCCCAGTGGAGTACCATTACTGGTGGAACTAGTAATTAGATAGTAGGAACTAGGGAAAATGGAAGAGAAAGTGGCGGAGAAGGAGAATAGTGGTGTGGAGGAGGGTGACAGTGGGGTGAGACACTCACTAAGTCGTCCATGGTTGAGGGTGGAGATGAGGGCAGTTTCCGCAATATGAGAAAGGTCAAAAGGAAATAAAAGAAGAGTAGGGATACTTCTGCCACTGTGGTAAGAACTACGAGTATAAGGATAAATGGCGTAAACCGGGGAACTTGAAATGGAACTTGGTAAAGACATGAATATGAATAAGGACAATGTTTTGGAAAGTCATGGTAGGCCAAATACTAAAAAACGGACCAACTCAGTATGGTTGGAGAGTAGCTCCAAGATAAAGTAGGTAACCAATGAGCTTATGGTCAACTAGGGGTCGAAATAACTAGTTTGGTTGTCGATATTAGTGGTAAGTTCGAGGTAGTATTGATGGGAATCTTTGCGGAAAACGAACGTATGCATGGCAAGATGTGCACGAGGTTCAACGGCTCCTGTAGTCAAGGCATCTTTGGTACATATGGCTCCTGCCGTTCGCCCGGTACCCGTTACGGCTTCATCGAAGCTAACTATTAGCCAGCCTGTGTCCAAGCCGACACACACTTTGTCCAGGAAAAGGAGTTTCGGCTAAGGACCTGGCCGAAGGTGGTTGAATATGTAATCCCAACCCTTGGTGTTCTAATACACAGCGTTAAGCCAACAAGTGATGGTGGTGCTGTGAAAAGGACCTCGCCTGGGGCTGAACGCGAGAAGATCCTGGTGAATACAAAATTCGCCGAGTTGGGACTAGAGGTGTCCGCCAAGGACAAATTGGTGCCAAAAATTATTGTCAACCGAGGATCACTACGAACGAGTTTATAAGCGAGCTTTATAGCCTAGACAGACGACAGCCTTAATTTGCATTAACAGCCTTAATTCAAATTAACTTGTACATTATCCTAATTTGTATGTGTTGTTAATGCACAAAATCAAACTTAATTTGTACTGAATTAGGTAATTTCAATATGGTAATGCTGTCGAAAATTAATTGTTTCTTGTCAATTTTTTTTTATATTTATGAAAATAAAAATAATAAATTAAGGCAAATTTCAACCATTTTTTTAATTGGGAGCTGTTTTGCTAAGATAATAGTTGCTATTCCTTCTTTATGTCATGTATCTATTTCCTAAAGATGTAATCCCAAAAAATATCGAAACAAATGTAATAAATGTTCATCCCACACACAGGCAAACAATTGTTTTGAAACAAAAAACTGTTTCGTAAATGCAGAAACTCTCGTCTGTCAGGGGTAAATATTAATTCAAATTAAGAAATTTTTAATGCAAATTAAGGCTGTCGTCAGTCTATGGTATTACGCTCTAGACATGGTTCCACATAGGAATGAGAAGGAATTTTAGGATGGTGACGCCGCCCTGTCGTATTAAACGTGGTGCTGGAGTACTCAAAGCAGGTGACGGAGGTGCGAATTTGTGGTGGAGCCTACATTAAAAGGTTCGGCTTTACTTCGCAGTCACAATATGAAGTCACGGCATGTTTTAAGTGTCATGGCTTCGACCATAAGTATAAGTAGTGCCGAGTAGGATCTGCAAACGCTGCTGTTTGCCTGGAAATTATGTCTCGCAATGCCCTAACCCATGTCGATGCCGCAATTGCGAGTTCAGGAAGTGGCCTGCAGACCATATAATGATGTCTGCCATTTGCTCCATGTAAACGGTGTTGCTAAAACATGCGAAAGCTCCTACGGATCATTCAGCTCAATTGTCTGCGGTCTGGGTCGTCATGTACGACTTAGGACATGTGCTTCGGAGCTCGAGTGCTTCGGTTGTCCTCATACAGCTGCCGTACACAAGGTATGGAGTTGTTAGAAGATTGCTAGAGGGACCGCGTGTCTTTTTTGAATTACAATCGCTTGATCCGCTCGAGAGATATTCCAAGGTGGTTGGGCAACGCCCAACTATCGGAATCTTATGAGAGGACAGATGCTCAGCGAGTGGATAATTTCGATGGGACTTGGTATTTTTTAACAAGCTAACTGACTTATATAGTAGTTTTGACTTGCCTGCAACTATTTCTATGTAGGAAAGTCAAAAGTGCAGATATCTCAAACTTCTACCTGAGCAGTTATCTTAAATGTGCAGGTATGAATTGTGCGCTTAAGCGAAGTATTTAAGAGGGAATCTAAGAAAAGTACCATAGAATTGTATTTTGGGCAGCTAAATCCAAAGTGCAGTAATGTACAAAGCATCTAAATCTAAACTACTGAATACTTTAAATGACATCGACGTGACGACTGCAAATGGGGCAGCAACAACTCTCTTCAACATCAGTTGGGGTATGACAGCTGGGAGGTAATTGATCATCGACCTATATAGGTTAATGTCTCTTTTCATCAACGGACGGGGCGCTATAACAAACTCATAAATGGCAGGACAATGCTGGTATGTCAGGAGAGGACTTTAAGTTTCTGGATTTTTTTAAGTTCGGATTTATTTTGATTTAACAGTGACGCATTAAAATTTCCCTATGTTTCACCCAATGAGTTTGATTTTCCAAATATAAAAATGTGCCGTATTTCTGTAAACAAGTCTTAAGGTTCGTCCGCGCCGAATTTTTTATACATGATAGCTATACAAAACGTTTACCGGTATTACTTTTTGTTGTGGGGATATTTGATACCCCATTAGAATTATAGTAAATACGGTTGAAAAACGTGCCAAAGCCCCCAATATTCCGTTCTTTGGGGGCTATGCCTAAACATGGACCAATATTGATAATTCTTGTATGAGGTTTTCTGTCCATTGCGAATTCAAAATATAAAATTTTAGCCACCTCGGTTTGAAAACGTGCCTAAAGTCACCAAACTACCGAATAATGGAGGTATCGCTCCAGAAACATGGGTCCATATTGATAATTTTTAGTAGGGAGATATTTTTACCAAAGAGAATAGAAAATAGACCCAATTCGGTTATAAAACATATTTACAAAACCAACTCTTAAAAGTGCATCAATATTGATAATATTTAGTTGGAATATGTTCTACCCAGGGAGAACCAAAAATGTCAAATTACAGCAAATTAGGTTGAAAAAGATTCCCCAAAGCTTAAAAATATTGAATATTGGAGTACGTTTAATACATATACACTCACTTCACATTGTGGTGAAGGGTTTAAGAAATTCAATTCTCATAATTAATTATAAACAAATTTATTTCTATAATTTTAATTTAATTTTTTTAGCACTTTTTTAAATTTGTTAGCACTTTCTATCATTTATTCAAACAAAATCTAGCATATTTTATAAACAACGTTTTGCAAACACTAACCTTGGTAAACACAATTGATTTATTTTTGCTACTTACAATAATGTCAAATGTAAAATTATGAACAAATTGGAATCATATTAGACTACCTGGATTAATTATATCATGGGAAAATCGAATCTTATTTTAAATTGATAAAAGCAATGTAAACATTTTTGATTTTCCTAGGAAAAAATAATAAGAACAATTTTTATTATTCGTGTCTATATTTATTGAGTTTCGTGGAAAAATGAAGTAATGCTTAAAAATAATCAGATAAATATTTCATTCATTTATAAAACCGATGTGTGAAATTTTTTTAACAGGGCAGATTTGTTAAATTGTAAACCCCTTGTTAAATTGAATATAAATAAAGAATTTCAATTAATATTTGCAGAGGAAAATAAAAAATTGTTTTGATTTTAAACTTGAACCCCGTTCAATAAATTGAATAATGCTAATAGTACATTTGTATACTGTACAAGATTTCGTTAACCAGTGGATTTAAATTGTCAATTCCATTACATATATGTGAAATAAATCCTCATTAAATAGTTTAAAACGGCATTTACATTTGAACTTTTAACCAGTTTAATCTACTTTATGAGGTTTTATGTGACATTGAAATTGACAATTTAAACCCACGAAATCTAGTCGAGTACGGGTTATAACAAACTTTTCCTATAGCGAACACATTTCCGGGTCCCGAAGTTTTAAGACATATTTTTCATACAAATCCTTACTCTTATAGCGAACTACGGATATAAGGAATTTTTTATAACGAACTATTTATTCGGTTCCAACATTCAGTTTTCATATATTTTAATTTGGTTATAACGAATTTGCAAGTTTTTAATGTAACGCTGGCAAGCATTACAAAGAATGTCAGCTGTAATGTGAGATTCATTAAAGAAGCATGTTAAGAATTATCTAAAAATACACAAAACCTACTAATTTCTAACTGAAAAAATATATATTTTTACTAAGGCTATATTGTGCCTTACCTTGGATATAACGAACTTCTTCTATAACGAACTAATTTGCTTGGTCTCTACAAGTTCGCTATAACCGTACTCGACTGTATAACAAGTTCTTAAGAACATGACGTCAATCATATCGGTACAAATATAAATGAAACAAGAAAACAAATTTTGTTGGTTAAAAAACATAATTTGAATTTTCTTCACAAAACATTTTTCCACGAAAAAGTATTTAGTTTTTTGCCCTACATTAATCATGCACATACATACCCATAAGGTAGAGGTGTATTTTCTCCCTTCTGACAAAAGGTACCCTACCTTGTATAATTATACCATGCTGTAAACGTTTAACAACTTTATGGCCCTTGTCGATGAACTCTTAGGCTACGTTTACATTTACGAAATCCACTCGATCTCAAATGTCAATTCCCTTGTTTATGCTTCAAATATAATCCACTGGATTTGTGAACAGTATTAACGTGACGTATACACAATGGAATTGACATTTGAGATGGAGTGGTAATATAAACATAGCCTAAGAGTTCATCGACATAGGTATAAAAATATCAAAATAAATAACAGTCGCAAAGTTTGAAATCTCTAGCTAATAAACTTTTTTAGATGCACGGTTTTTTATATTTTTACAGCTGTTTTTGTAATATTTCCATTCAATTTCATGAATAAAACTTTTAAATTTTTGGAGCGGTATTATTAAAAACTTGGCCATGGTACAATTATTAAAGGTAACAGCAAATCCCAGCTGATTTGATTCCAAAGTAATACCAGTGTCAATATGAAATTGACAAATTATGTTTTTAAAAATCACCCAACAGGAAAATTGGGAACGCTTTCAATTTGAAATTGTTCTTTATTAAATGTGCTCCCGTATTCAATTTACTCAATCTGCCTACTGGGAAAGTTTGAGGAAGCAAATTTTTCTTCATGGAATAACTCGCAATTCCCTACATATTCGTACGTGTTACACATATCACACAAATCAATGGATTCTCCCTGCTGGGAAAGTTTGTAGCAGTAAATCTTTCTTCATGGAATAAATTGCAAATTCGAGCATTTTCATATTAGTTACAGAAAGATATTAAATCAACAGAAATATAAATTTGATTGATTTTGATTCATGTTTTTAAATTTAGTTTTAAGGATTTAAGCTATTAAATTTTTGAAATAAATAACATGTTTTGATAATTTGTATATTTTTTCCATTTTTGATAAAACTACTTACAACAAATTTGCATGTGGTTATTTTATGTGGTGTAAGAAAGGAGTCTCACGCAATCATATCCCATAATTTGTTTTCTTGTTGTACCTTCATTGTCAAAAATGTTAATATTTTTTCTTCTTAGGAAAATGCTTAATGCTGATGGCAAAAATAATATTTTGGTACATTGGAGATTTAAAAAAGCTAAAAGCGGAATGTTACTTATATAGGAATCTGACTGCTAACATACATATTGGAGCTTTCTATCACCGTTTGCTCAGTAGCTGTCGTTGCCATGTCTAATACTACAAGTGTATTCACCTTTTAAATTTCATATAAGGCAAAAGGAGTCTTCGATTTATTCCCTCAATTGCACATTAATGTCTATTGATCCCCTACTTCTGGTACCTCCCCAAAGGCAGTAATTTGTTTAGTCATATTGGACATATTGGTCTGTTCCACAACCTGCAAGAATGTGCAATTTTTTACTTCGATAGCAATTTGTTCTTTTTGATATCGGAAAAAATAGTACAAATTAGTAGATTATTGCAGTACGGGAACAGACCATATATCATTTAAACCTTGATCAATACTTATTTTAGTAAATTTTATTTTCTATCAATTCATATAGAAAATGTCATGTAATCATTGTACTGTTCGCACTCTAAAAATGTTCACTAATTTTCTTATAGTCAACTTTATGAACACATGTTTGTTTAATTGCAAACGTAAGTTTCTAGACACTATTGGTTGGTTTAATTTATGAAATGAATGTCCTCTATCTGTCATCTATTTTTATAGTTTGTCAGCTTTATTCATGTATTTTCTTTAAATCTTGATCAATATTTATTTTAGTAATTTTATTTCCAAACAATTCATATAGAAAATGTCATGCAATCCTTGTACTGTTCAGACTCTAAAAATGTTCACTAAGTTTCTTATAGTCAACTTTACGAACACATGTTTGTTTAATTGAACTCATTCTCGTGACACTATCTCTGTCTGTTTACTCGATATTTAGTAATGTTGTCTGTTTACCCAAAAATCCAGTAAAAGAGAGTTAAGTGAGAGAGCAAGTTTGACAGTTCAACAACAACACACTTATGCAGTAAGATTTTGCAAACTCATTCACTTTTGGATCAGCTGTTTTAATAGCAAACACAAACATTATTCAAAACATTTTTTAATTTGCAAAGTTCAATTTGAAGTTAAGTTGTATAAAAATTACAGAAAATGGAAGAAAATTCGTAAGTAATGCAAAGTTTCATTAAATTAGAAACTAAATCTTTATGTTTTTAGGCAAGACTTCAAAAAAGACTAGCAACTCTTGTTGTGTAAAGTCGAGTTTTTGTGTTGTGTCAATACTATGTTCAAATTTCATTAAATTTTACTATAGCCGACTCCGCTTTACTATAAGTCGCTTAACTGAAAAATATCGGCTAAGTGAAATTGATTTCCTGCACCATTAAACTTTCGGTTAATCGCCCACAATGTACTCCGCATAAGTGAAACTTCGCATAACTGAAAATATCGGATAACTGGAATAGCTTTTGGAGTCAAATATTGCAATTTTCTTTCAATTTACTCCATATTACTGAAAATCATGAGAATGAAAGATATGA
Source organism: Musca vetustissima (assembly GCF_032173495.1). NCBI lineage: Eukaryota > Metazoa > Arthropoda > Insecta > Diptera > Muscidae > Musca > Musca vetustissima. The sequence goes on along the minus strand of NW_026883273.1, from coordinate 19,625 downwards.
CAGAATATTTTGCATTGAGGAATACATATCTTCAAAGCCCACCATAACAGATATTTTTCTGTACTTAATGATTATAAATTTGACGTCGAAAGAACGTTAAATTCGTAAGGCCAAACTTGTTAACCCATTTTGAAAATTCAAAAATTCCGTTCCGCATTTCTATATTTTATATACAAGTAACAAAGATGTACCAAAATATGTTACAAAATATGCCATTAATAGGGCAAATGTTAAATAAGGTCCCATATAATTAACACAATTTTGAAGATGTCGTCTACATTTAACTACTCTCAGTTTTTATTTAAAGCCTTCAAGATGATAACCAAATTTGAAATATGAACAGTGTAAAAATGCGATTTGCTGTCATACTGTTGTTGTCTTTTATTCAAGCATCAACAGTTTCATAAAAGTTGAGCATATATTCAGGCGCTAACTAAATTGAGCTTGTTTTTCGTAATAAATTTAAAATTTATAATAATTTATTTAACAGAGTATCATTTTCTGACCCCATTCATGTAATAAAAAATTCTATTATTCGTCTATAATTGAGGTATAGTTGCCAGACTGGGCAATTGAAGAGGTGCAACGTGTCGTGTGATCCTAGTCCACATGCAGGACATGTGTTAGGTATCGTGCCTTCAATTCTCGCCCAATATGAATTGAGGCGGTTGCACCATTCTGATCCATGGTATAATAATAGAAGGTAACAGCAAGTGTTGTTGTACAAACAACGATCTCACAACCACATGGAAATTTGTTGTTGTAAGTTCTACTAGTGTCAACTCATTTGACAGAAAAATGTAAACAAACAAATTATCATCAAATTATGTTTATTTTGAAAATGAAATATTTTCGAATCCTCAAAATAAAAATTGAAAAACATGAATGAAAATCTTTCAAAGTTATATTTCTATCGCTTCCACATCTTTCCTATAATTGAGCCATTGCCACATATATGTGTAACACATATGAAAATGCCGGGAATAGCGAGTTATTCCTTGAAGAAAGATTTGCTTCCTGAAACTTTCCCAGCAGGCAGATTGAGTAAACTGAATACGGGAGCATATTTAATAAAGAACAATTTCAAATTGTATGCGTTCCCAATTTTCCTGTTGGGTGATTTTTAAAAACATAATTTGTCAAATTCATATTGACACTAGTATTACGTTGGAATCAAATCAGCTGGGATTTGCTGTTACCTTTTATAATTGTACCATGATTCTGATCTTAGTTGAGCTGAGACTACTCGTGTTTGCCTTGACAACTGCTTCTCCTCTGCTGCGATGAATGAGGGGTGGTCTCCAATTATGGTATTCACTCGATATTGCTCTACTGCCTGAGCGACTGAATACGTGTAAATACCATTCAGACCTGCTTGATAGGCTTCTTGATCTAGGGGTTCACGCTTGTACCTTTGGACCTCTCTCTCTAGATCATGAAGATCTTTCCTAACGTGCCTGGGTGGGGGAGTCCTGTCCATAAGGCTATGGCAGGGATGTTCCCGACGATAACACACAAGCAATGGACGGGTAAGATCTTCTTCTCCTCATGAAGATGGTCCACTGGAGTCATGAGGAGACACCCTGTTGCTGTTCTCAGGGTAGCGATCTGGCAGGTCTGGATATTCTTCCACTCAACAAGGTCAACAAAGTTTCTTTGTCAGCGCCCCAAGTGCTGCCGGCTAGCCACTTGAGGACCTTGTTCCTAATTCTCAGCTTTTCGCATAAAGAAGTGGCATGCGCGGACAACGTGAAAAGGCAGTCGAACGTTACTCCCAGTATCTTGGGGTATTTGGTGGTCGGAATCAATTCTCCATCGACCATTATGTTCAGTGGGAGCTTCATTTCAGCCGTCCATGTGGTGAACAGTGTGGCTGTTGATTTGGTGGCGGATGTTTTCATATTACCCAGATGGAAGAAGTTAACAAGATCGGCTATGTAGACGTTTAGCCTCTCACATATATCATCAATAATGGGACCCGACGCCATGATCGTGCAATCATCCGCATACATTACGATATCTATGACGTCCGGTGGTTGTGGAATATCAGATAGGTAGAAGTTAAACAGTTCCGGAGATATCACCCCTCCTTGGAAAACTCCCTGTTTCACTCTACGGGGTTTAGACTTCCTGTTTCTGAATTCCACATACGACTGGCGTCCATACATATCCAACGTTTCAAACACGGTCGGAGATTTGTCCTCTCTATATGCTCGAACAGCTTGGCATGGTTGACGGTATCGAAGGCCTTCGATAGGTCAAGTGCCACCATAACTGTTCGGTTGCACGGCCTGTTCTGGTTGAGTCCTCTGCTAATATGTGTGGAATCTTACGGAATCCATGTTGGTGTTGGGCAACTGGAAAACTGCTTCTCCCCGATGGGAGGAGTAGCGTCTCAAGTGTCTTCGCTACCGGCGAAATTGGCGGGTAGCCTGCCTATTTTCCAGGCTTCAGGAACTATGTGGATGGTTAACGACAAGTTGAGGGCTGATGTTAAGTACTCAACTCCGGGTTCATCCAGCTGCTTTAGCATTACCAAGGAAATTCCGCCCGGGCCCAACGCTTTGGATGACTTAGCGTTATTAATGACATCTGCAACATCCTCCTTCGTAAATTGTGGTGGTTCCTCCTCAGCTCGGAGTGCCCTTATGCGCGTAGCACACTCCTTTTCGCCCTGTCACTCTCGGGGTGTTCGGGTCTGTTACAGTTACGTCGTTAAATGTAACAGCCGTCCTGTCATCCTTCCAGGATTCGAGAGTGACTTAACCGTTGCCCACTATTTACTTGTTCCAGTGGAAATGCTGCATTGCTTCAGGTGGTCTAGCCACTTTTTCCTTTTGTGCTTGCATACTAATCTGTTGACTTCAAGGGTAAGCTCTCGCACACTTGAGTCTTCAGGAGTAGTACGACGGAGCTCATCACGCTCATTAGCCAATACCGTTGCTTCTGCTGGAAAGTTAGGTTTTACTTCGGGTATTCGACCAGCAGGTATGAAGCGAGCGGTAACAGTAGCGATAATTTCCGGAAATTCCTTTCAGCTACCCGTGGATCTGAGGGAGTAGGAAGCTCTCTGAAGCGTTGATTGGTAAATTCTCTGAAGCCAGGCCAATCAGCTTTCCCATGGTTCAGGAAAGTACGGCTTTCAGAGGTTATGAAGTCTGGTGGTCTGTTTACGGAGACGATGATCGGAAGGTGGTCTGAGCCTAGTTGCCATGTTACGTCATTTATCAGACCTGGTGCCACAATGGAGATGTCTGGAGAGCTGTGGCAATCTCCTCTTATCCTCGTGGGGGCAGTGCAAAATGTTGAGCTATCAATTTGCTCAGGCAGCGCTGTACCCCACTGGTCATTTCCTAGGACAGAATGCCACAACTCATGGTGGGCATTGAAATCCCCTTGTACCAGGCGGTTATTACCTTCTAAAAGCGGACTGATATCCGGTAAATAACGCAGTGTACAGCTATTCATCGGCAGTATATAAACATTGAGCACCTCTACCTCGGCTTTTCCACACTTGACTGCTACTCCCATACATTCCATGTATGGGTCACTAGAGTCTAGCTCAAGCGAGATAGGTCTGTACTGGGCATAATGGTGTAATAAGAATGCAAGTCCCCCACCCCCGCTTCTGGTACGGTCCTTCCGCACAACGTTGTAACCATCGCAATGCTGCAAGCTACAATTCTCAGTTAGCTTGGTTTCCTGGATCGCACCGACTATTATTCTCCTTCGACTCATAAATTCTACAATTTCGCTGATTTTGTTGCGAAGACCGTCACAGTTAAACTGCAAAAACGATGCATTATCTAGGCGCGGAACAGCAATATGTGGTATTAAATGCTGCGCATTTTGCTGTTGAGGGGACTGCAAATACTGCAGAACCAAGGTCCGGGGTTAATTTCAATCCCGGCACTGATCAGTAGGGTTCGGAGCAGGCATTCCGGGATATAATGCCGCTCCCATGACAAAAATGACGTACACGAACATGTTTTTGTTGAGTTGGCAGCCTCTGGTCGGAGTCCATCTCCGAGTCAATGCGGTGCAAAGAACTAGCCGCCATGGGTTTATTTGTTGTTTATTTTAGCGCAAATAAAATGTTTTCTTGAATTAGCTGTTTATTTGCTAAATCTTAATAAAAGTTGTCTTTTTACTTTTCCCTGTATTATCGCAAAAGAGAGTAAAAACGGCTTACACGGGAGACACGGTTGTATGGGGTCTATATCAAAACTTGAACCCTGGGAGCCCATTTTGCATTTCAATATTTGCTTTGACATTAAAACCATGCAAACAAAATTTTGGCCGCCTATGTCAAGTGGTTCGGCAGTTAATAAGTTTATAACCAATTTTTAAATAAATAAATACTCGGGTATTTACCCACATCTTTAAAATATCGAAAAAATATCCATTCTAAATCGATTTGATACAGAAACCCGGAAATACGGTGTAAGATGTTGTTTTACCGATTCAATATATAACCGCAAATGGTTATTTACCCGGTATTGGGTATTTACCCGGTAAATACCATCTCTAATTATGGTGTTTTTACACGATATGTATTTTACATACATATGTGCTGTCACTTTATTTACATATGCAACTCGAACTCGTCATGTGAAACATACGGAAATTTCAATGTGTCAAAACGATATGCAATTACATATGTATTTTTTCCGAAAGATTTTGCAAACTCAGTCATTTTTGGATCAGCTGTTTTAATAGCAAACACAAACATTATTCAAAACATTTTTTAATTTGCAAAGTTCAATTTGAAGTTAAGTTGTATAAAAATTACAGAAAATGGAAGAAAATTCGTAAGTAATGCAAAGTTTCATTAAATTAGAAACTAAATCTTTATGTTTTTAGGCAAGACTTCAAAAAAGACTAGCAACTCTTGTTGTGTAAAGTCGAGTTTTTGTGTCGTGTCAATACTATGTTCAAATTTCATTAAATTTTACTATAGCCGACTCCGCTTTACTATAAGTCGCTTAACTGAAAAATATCGGCTAAGTGAAATTGATTTCCTGCACCATTAAACTTTCGGTTAATCGCCCACAATGTACTCCGCATAAGTGAAACTTCGCATAACTGAAAATATCGGATAACTGGAATAGCTTTTGGAGTCAAATATTGCAATTTTCTTTCAATTTACTCCATATAACTGAAAATCATGAGAATGAAAGATATTGACAGAATATTTTGCATTGAGGAATACATATCTTCAAAGCACACCATAACAGATATTTTTCTGTACTTAATGATTATAAATTTGACGTCGAAAGAACGTTAAATTCGTAAGGCCAAACTTGTTAACCCATTTTGCGATTTGCTGTCATACTGTTGTTGTCTTTTATTCAAGCATCAACAGTTTCATAAAAGTTGAGCATATATTCAGGCTCTAACTAAATTGAGCTTGTTTTTCGTAATAAATTTAAAATTTATAATAATTTATTTAACAGAGTATCATTTTCTGACCCCATTCATGTAATAAAAAATTCTATTATTCGTCTATAATTGAGGTATAGTTGCCAGACTGGGCAATTGAAGAGGTGCAACGTGTCGTGTGATCCTAGTCCACATGCAGGACATGTGTTAGGTATCGTGCCTTCAATTCTCGCCCAATATGAATTGAGGCGGTTGCATCATTCTGATCCATGGTATAATAATAGAAGGTAACAGCAAGTGTTGTTGTAAAAAAACGATACAACAACCACATGGAAATTTGTTGTTGTAAGTTCTACTAGTGTCAACTCATTTGACAGAAAAATGTAAACAAACAAACAAATTATCATCAAATTATTTTTATTTTGAAAATGAAATATTTTCGAATCCTCAAAATAAAAATTGAAAAACATGAATGAAAATCTTTTAAAGTTATATTTCTATCGCTTCCACATCTTTCCTATAATTGAGCCATTGCCACATATATGTGTAACACATATGAAAATGCCGGGAATAGCGAGTTATTCCTTGAAGAAAGATTTGCTTCCTGAAACTTTCCCAGCAGGCAGATTGAGTAAACTGAATACGGGAGCATATTTAATAAAGAACAATTTCAAATTGTATGCGTTCCCAATTTTCCTGTTGGGTGATTTTTAAAAACATAATTTGTCAAATTCATATTGACACTAGTATTACGTTGGAATCAAATCAGCTGGGATTTGCTGTTACCTTTTATAATTGTACCATGATTCTGATCTTAGTTGAGCTGAGACTACTCGTGTTTGCCTTGACAACTGCTTCTCCTCTGCTGCGATGAATGAGGGGTGGTCTCCAATTATGGTATTCACTCGATATTGCTCTACTGCCTGAGCGACTGAATACGTGTAAATACCATTCAGACCTGCTTGATAGGCTTCTTGATCTAGGGGTTCACGCTTGTACCTTTGGACCTCTCTCTCTAGATCATGAAGATCTTTCCTAACGTGCCTGGGTGGGGGAGTCCTGTCCATAAGGCTATGGCAGGGATGTTCCCGACGATAACACCCAAGCAATGGACGGGTAAGATCTTCGTCTCCTCATGAAGATGGTCCACTGGAGTCATGAGGAGACACCCTGTTGCTGTTCTCAGGGTAGCGATCTGGCAGGTCTGGATATTCTTCCACTCAACAAGGTCAACAAAGTTTCTTTGTCAGCGCCCCAAGTGCTGCCGGCTAGCCACTTGAGGACCTTGTTCCTAATTCTCAGCTTTTCGCATAAAGAAGTGGCATGCGCGGACAACGTGAAAAGGCAGTCGAACGTTACTCCCAGTATCTTGGGGTATTTGGTGGTCGGAATCAATTCTCCATCGACCATTATGTTCAGTGGGAGCTTCATTTCAGCCGTCCATGTGGTGAACAGTGTGGCTGTTGATTTGGTGGCGGATGTTTTCATATTACCCAGATGGAAGAAGTTAACAAGATCGGCTATGTAGACGTTTAGCCTCTCACATATATCATCAATAATGGGACCCGACGCCATGATCGTGCAATCATCCGCATACATTACGATATCTATGACGTCCGGTGGTTGTGGAATATCAGATAGGTAGAAGTTAAACAGTTCCGGAGATATCACCCCTCCTTGGAAAACTCCCTGTTTCACTCTACGGGGTTTAGACTTCCTGTTTCTGAATTCCACATACGACTGGCGTCCATACATATCCAACGTTTCAAACACGGTCGGAGATTTGTCCTCTCTATATGCTCGAACAGCTTGGCATGGTTGACGGTATCGAAGGCCTTCGATAGGTCAAGTGCCACCATAACTGTTCGGTTGCACGGCCTGTTCTGGTTGAGTCCTCTGCTAATATGTGTGGAATCTTACGGAATCCATGTTGGTGTTGGGCAACTGGAAAACTGCTTCTCCCCGATGGGAGGAGTAGCGTCTCAAGTGTCTTCGCTACCGACGAAATTGGCGGGTAGCCTGCCTATTTTCCAGGCTTCAGGAACTATGTGGATGGTTAACGACAAGTTGAGGGCTGATGTTAAGTACTCAACTCCGGGTTCATCCAGCTGCTTTAGCATTACCAAGGAAATTCCGCCCGGGCCCAACGCTTTGGATGACTTAGCGTTATTAATGACATCTGCAACATCCTCCTTCGTAAATTGTGGTGGTTCCTCCTCAGCTCGGAGTGCCCTTATGCGCGTAGCACACTCCTTTTCGCCCTGTCACTCTCGGGGTGTTCGGGTCTGTTACAGTTACGTCGTTAAATGTAACAGCCGTCCTGTCATCCTTCCAGGATTCGAGAGTGACTTAACCGTTGCCCACTATTTACTTGTTCCAGTGGAAATGCTGCATTGCTTCAGGTGGTCTAGCCACTTTTTCCTTTTGTGCTTGCATACTAATCTGTTGACTTCAAGGGTAAGCTCTCGCACACTTGAGTCTTCAGGAGTAGTACGACGGAGCTCATCACGCTCATTAGCCAATACCGTTGCTTCTGCTGGAAAGTTAGGTTTTACTTCGGGTATTCGACCAGCAGGTATGAAGCGAGCGGTAACAGTAGCGATAATTTCCGGAAATTCCTTTCAGCTACCCGTGGATCTGAGGGAGTAGGAAGCTCTCTGAAGCGTTGATTGGTAAATTCTCTGAAGCCAGGCCAATCAGCTTTCCCATGGTTCAGGAAAGTACGGCTTTCAGAGGTTATGAAGTCTGGTGGTCTGTTTACGGAGACGATGATCGGAAGGTGGTCTGAGCCTAGTTGCCATGTTACGTCATTTATCAGACCTGGTGCCACAATGGAGATGTCTGGAGAGCTGTGGCAATCTCCTCTTATCCTCGTGGGGGCAGTGCAAAATGTTGAGCTATCAATTTGCTCAGGCAGCGCTGTACCCCACTGGTCATTTCCTAGGACAGAATGCCACAACTCATGGTGGGCATTGAAATCCCCTTGTACCAGGCGGTTATTACCTTCTAAAAGCGGACTGATATCCGGTAAATAACGCAGTGTACAGCTATTCATCGGCAGTATATAAACATTGAGCACCTCTACCTCGGCTTTTCCACACTTGACTGCTACTCCCATACATTCCATGTATGGGTCACTAGAGTCTAGCTCAAGCGAGATAGGTCTGTACTGGGCATAATGGTGTAATAAGAATGCAAGTCCCCCACCCCCGCTTCTGGTACGGTCCTTCCGCACAACGTTGTAACCATCGCAATGCTGCAAGCTACAATTCTCAGTTAGCTTGGTTTCCTGGATCGCACCGACTATTATTCTCCTTCGACTCATAAATTCTACAATTTCGCTGATTTTGTTGCGAAGACCGTCACAGTTAAACTGCAAAAACGATGCATTATCTAGGCGCGGAACAGCAATATGTGGTATTAAATGCTGCGCATTTTGCTGTTGAGGGGACTGCAAATACTGCAGAACCAAGGTCCGGGGTTAATTTCAATCCCGGCACTGATCAGTAGGGTTCGGAGCAGGCATTCCGGGATATAATGCCGCTCCCATGACAAAAATGACGTACACGAACATGTTTTTGTTGAGTTGGCAGCCTCTGGTCGGAGTCCATCTCCGAGTCAATGCGGTGCAAAGAACTAGCCGCCATGGGTTTATTTGTTGTTTATTTTAGCGCAAATAAAATGATTTCTTGAATTAGCTGTTTATTTGCTAAATCTTAATAAAAGTTGTCTTTTTACTTTTCCCTGTATTATCGCAAAAGAGAGTAAAAACGGCTTACACGGGAGACACGGTTGTATGGGGGCTATATCAAAACTTGAACCCTGGGAGCCCATTTTGCATTTCAATATTTGCTTTGACATTAAAACCATGCAAACAAAATTTTGGCCGCCTATGTCAAGTGGTTCGGCAGTTAATAAGTTTATAACCAATTTTTAAATAAATAAATACTCGGGTATTTACCCACATCTTTAAAATATCGAAAAAATATCCATTCTAAATCGATTTGATACAGAAACCCGGAAATACGGTGTAAGATGTTGTATTACCGATTCAATATATAACCGCAAATGGTTATTTACCCGGTATTGGGTATTTACCCGGTAAATACCATCTCTAATTATGGTGTTTTTACACGATATGTATTTTACATACATATGTGCTGTCACTTTATTTACATATGCAACTCGAACTCGTCATGTGAAACATACGGAAATTTCAATGTGTCAAAACGATATGCAATTACATATGTATTTTTTCCGAAAGATTTTGCAAACTCAGTCATTTTTGGATCAGCTGTTTTAATAGCAAACACAAACATTATTCAAAACATTTTTTAATTTGCAAAGTTCAATTTGAAGTTAAGTTGTATAAAAATTACAGAAAATGGAAGAAAATTCGTAAGTAATGCAAAGTTTCATTAAATTAGAAACTAAATCTTTATGTTTTTAGGCAAGACTTCAAAAAAGACTAGCAACTCTTGTTGTGTAAAGTCGAGTTTTTGTGTCGTGTCAATACTATGTTCAAATTTCATTAAATTTTACTATAGCCGACTCCGCTTTACTATAAGTCGCTTAACTGAAAAATATCGGCTAAGTGAAATTGATTTCCTGCACCATTAAACTTTCGGTTAATCGCCCACAATGTACTCCGCATAAGTGAAACTTCGCATAACTGAAAATATCGGATAACTGGAATAGCTTTTGGAGTCAAATATTGCAATTTTCTTTCAATTTACTCCATATAACTGAAAATCATAAGAATGAAAGATATTGACAGAATATTTTGCATTGAGGAATACATATCTTCAAAGCACACCATAACAGATATTTTTCTGTACTTAATGATTATAAATTTGACGTCGAAAGAACGTTAAATTCGTAAGGCCAAACTTGTTAACCCATTTTGCGATTTGCTGTCATACTGTTGTTGTCTTTTATTCAAGCATCAACAGTTTCATAAAAGTTGAGCATATATTCAGGCTCTAACTAAATTGAGCTTGTTTTTCGTAATAAATTTAAAATTTATAATAATTTATTTAACAGAGTATCATTTTCTGACCCCATTCATGTAATAAAAAATTCTATTATTCGTCTATAATTGAGGTATAGTTGCCAGACTGGGCAATTGAAGAGGTGCAACGTGTCGTGTGATCCTAGTCCACATGCAGGACATGTGTTAGGTATCGTGCCTTCAATTCTCGCCCAATATGAATTGAGGCGGTTGCATCATTCTGATCCATGGTATAATAATAGAAGGTAACAGCAAGTGTTGTTGTAAAAAAACGATACAACAACCACATGGAAATTTGTTGTTGTAAGTTCTACTAGTGTCAACTCATTTGACAGAAAAATGTAAACAAACAAACAAATTATCATCAAATTATTTTTATTTTGAAAATGAAATATTTTCGAATCCTCAAAATAAAAATTGAAAAACATGAATGAAAATCTTTTAAAGTTATATTTCTATCGCTTCCACATCTTTCCTATAATTGAGCCATTGCCACATATATGTGTAACACATATGAAAATGCCGGGAATAGCGAGTTATTCCTTGAAGAAAGATTTGCTTCCTGAAACTTTCCCAGCAGGCAGATTGAGTAAACTGAATACGGGAGCATATTTAATAAAGAACAATTTCAAATTGTATGCGTTCCCAATTTTCCTGTTGGGTGATTTTTAAAAACATAATTTGTCAAATTCATATTGACACTAGTATTACGTTGGAATCAAATCAGCTGGGATTTGCTGTTACCTTTTATAATTGTACCATGATTCTGATCTTAGTTGAGCTGAGACTACTCGTGTTTGCCTTGACAACTGCTTCTCCTCTGCTGCGATGAATGAGGGGTGGTCTCCAATTATGGTATTCACTCGATATTGCTCTACTGCCTGAGCGACTGAATACGTGTAAATACCATTCAGACCTGCTTGATAGGCTTCTTGATCTAGGGGTTCACGCTTGTACCTTTGGACCTCTCTCTCTAGATCATGAAGATCTTTCCTAACGTGCCTGGGTGGGGGAGTCCTGTCCATAAGGCTATGGCAGGGATGTTCCCGACGATAACACCCAAGCAATGGACGGGTAAGATCTTCGTCTCCTCATGAAGATGGTCCACTGGAGTCATGAGGAGACACCCTGTTGCTGTTCTCAGGGTAGCGATCTGGCAGGTCTGGATATTCTTCCACTCAACAAGGTCAACAAAGTTTCTTTGTCAGCGCCCCAAGTGCTGCCGGCTAGCCACTTGAGGACCTTGTTCCTAATTCTCAGCTTTTCGCATAAAGAAGTGGCATGCGCGGACAACGTGAAAAGGCAGTCGAACGTTACTCCCAGTATCTTGGGGTATTTGGTGGTCGGAATCAATTCTCCATCGACCATTATGTTCAGTGGGAGCTTCATTTCAGCCGTCCATGTGGTGAACAGTGTGGCTGTTGATTTGGTGGCGGATGTTTTCATATTACCCAGATGGAAGAAGTTAACAAGATCGGCTATGTAGACGTTTAGCCTCTCACATATATCATCAATAATGGGACCCGACGCCATGATCGTGCAATCATCCGCATACATTACGATATCTATGACGTCCGGTGGTTGTGGAATATCAGATAGGTAGAAGTTAAACAGTTCCGGAGATATCACCCCTCCTTGGAAAACTCCCTGTTTCACTCTACGGGGTTTAGACTTCCTGTTTCTGAATTCCACATACGACTGGCGTCCATACATATCCAACGTTTCAAACACGGTCGGAGATTTGTCCTCTCTATATGCTCGAACAGCTTGGCATGGTTGACGGTATCGAAGGCCTTCGATAGGTCAAGTGCCACCATAACTGTTCGGTTGCACGGCCTGTTCTGGTTGAGTCCTCTGCTAATATGTGTGGAATCTTACGGAATCCATGTTGGTGTTGGGCAACTGGAAAACTGCTTCTCCCCGATGGGAGGAGTAGCGTCTCAAGTGTCTTCGCTACCGGCGAAATTGGCGGGTAGCCTGCCTATTTTCCAGGCTTCAGGAACTATGTGGATGGTTAACGACAAGTTGAGGGCTGATGTTAAGTACTCAACTCCGGGTTCATCCAGCTGCTTTAGCATTACCAAGGAAATTCCGCCCGGGCCCAACGCTTTGGATGACTTAGCGTTATTAATGACATCTGCAACATCCTCCTTCGTAAATTGTGGTGGTTCCTCCTCAGCTCGGAGTGCCCTTATGCGCGTAGCACACTCCTTTTCGCCCTGTCACTCTCGGGGTGTTCGGGTCTGTTACAGTTACGTCGTTAAATGTAACAGCCGTCCTGTCATCCTTCCAGGATTCGAGAGTGACTTAACCGTTGCCCACTATTTACTTGTTCCAGTGGAAATGCTGCATTGCTTCAGGTGGTCTAGCCACTTTTTCCTTTTGTGCTTGCATACTAATCTGTTGACTTCAAGGGTAAGCTCTCGCACACTTGAGTCTTCAGGAGTAGTACGACGGAGCTCATCACGCTCATTAGCCAATACCGTTGCTTCTGCTGGAAAGTTAGGTTTTACTTCGGGTATTCGACCAGCAGGTATGAAGCGAGCGGTAACAGTAGCGATAATTTCCGGAAATTCCTTTCAGCTACCCGTGGATCTGAGGGAGTAGGAAGCTCTCTGAAGCGTTGATTGGTAAATTCTCTGAAGCCAGGCCAATCAGCTTTCCCATGGTTCAGGAAAGTACGGCTTTCAGAGGTTATGAAGTCTGGTGGTCTGTTTACGGAGACGATGATCGGAAGGTGGTCTGAGCCTAGTTGCCATGTTACGTCATTTATCAGACCTGGTGCCACAATGGAGATGTCTGGAGAGCTGTGGCAATCTCCTCTTATCCTCGTGGGGGCAGTGCAAAATGTTGAGCTATCAATTTGCTCAGGCAGCGCTGTACCCCACTGGTCATTTCCTAGGACAGAATGCCACAACTCATGGTGGGCATTGAAATCCCCTTGTACCAGGCGGTTATTACCTTCTAAAAGCGGACTGATATCCGGTAAATAACGCAGTGTACAGCTATTCATCGGCAGTATATAAACATTGAGCACCTCTACCTCGGCTTTTCCACACTTGACTGCTACTCCCATACATTCCATGTATGGGTCACTAGAGTCTAGCTCAAGCGAGATAGGTCTGTACTGGGCATAATGGTGTAATAAGAATGCAAGTCCCCCACCCCCGCTTCTGGTACGGTCCTTCCGCACAACGTTGTAACCATCGCAATGCTGCAAGCTACAATTCTCAGTTAGCTTGGTTTCCTGGATCGCACCGACTATTATTCTCCTTCGACTCATAAATTCTACAATTTCGCTGATTTTGTTGCGAAGACCGTCACAGTTAAACTGCAAAAACGATGCATTATCTAGGCGCGGAACAGCAATATGTGGTATTAAATGCTGCGCATTTTGCTGTTGAGGGGACTGCAAATACTGCAGAACCAAGGTCCGGGGTTAATTTCAATCCCGGCACTGATCAGTAGGGTTCGGAGCAGGCATTCCGGGATATAATGCCGCTCCCATGACAAAAATGACGTACACGAACATGTTTTTGTTGAGTTGGCAGCCTCTGGTCGGAGTCCATCTCCGAGTCAATGCGGTGCAAAGAACTAGCCGCCATGGGTTTATTTGTTGTTTATTTTAGCGCAAATAAAATGATTTCTTGAATTAGCTGTTTATTTGCTAAATCTTAATAAAAGTTGTATTTTTACTTTTCCCTGTATTATCGCAAAAGAGAGTAAAAACGGCTTACACGGGAGACACGGTTGTATGGGGGCTATATCAAAACTTGAACCCTGGGAGCCCATTTTGCATTTCAATATTTGCTTTGACATTAAAACCATGCAAACAAAATTTTGGCCGCCTATGTCAAGTGGTTCGGCAGTTAATAAGTTTATAACCAATTTTTAAATAAATAAATACTCGGGTATTTACCCACATCTTTAAAATATCGAAAAAATATCCATTCTAAATCGATTTGATACAGAAACCCGGAAATACGGTGTAAGATGTTGTATTACCGATTCAATATATAACCGCAAATGGTTATTTACCCGGTATTGGGTATTTACCCGGTAAATACCATCTCTAATTATGGTGTTTTTACACGATATGTATTTTACATACATATGTGCTGTCACTTTATTTACATATGCAACTCGAACTCGTCATGTGAAACATACGGAAATTTCAATGTGTCAAAACGATATGCAATTATATATGTATTTTTCCGAATAGGACGCGCTCTATTTTCGTATGTGAGACATAAGGAAATCAGCTGTTTGAATGAAATACATTGTTGGAAGAAAATATTTCAATTGCAATTCAAAGAAAAGGATGAAAAGGGTGTAGGTGTTTAATAAAAAAATGATGTTGATTTAAGAAAAAAATAAATGTGTTTTGTTGTTTATAGGTTATGTCATATGTAAAATACATATGCCAATTTGAAAACAAAAAATAAATGTTTTGTGTAAGATGCTAATTTTGACACACATAAGGAATTACATATGGATGAAGTAAGTGACAGCACATATGTAGAATACATATCGTGTAAAAACACTAAACAAGATTCAACCTACAAAATCCTACAACACAAAGAATCAAAGACATAGAAACCGTACACACACGACAAAATTCATTTTGATAAAATAGTTTATGAAAACATAGTTAACAATAAAAACGCAAATACGCGAAAATTTTTTTGTATAAAATGTAAATAAAATCAGAGATCTGTACTTAAAATGTATGCTTTTATTTTATAAAACGTTTAATATTGTTCTTTGTTATGATATCCAACAGAGGAAAAGCCATATAAATTGTTTACGTTTAGCGTTTGTGAGAGAGATTAATGATTGATACATGCATTCCATTAAGCTATTTTTTAAGAAATTAAAAAAATCAATTTTAATCCTTTTATTTTAAAACTTTATTCACAATAAACAATAAATATATACATATTCACTTAACATTAACAGATGTTTGTGGCTGAACAAACGAACGGTGTAAACGTACAAACAGCTGGTAAATAATATATGAAGAATCGTGGTATAACAATATAAGGTAACAGCGAGTGTTGTTGTACAACAAACGATACAACAACCACACGGAAATTTGTTGTTGTAAGTAACAAATTTCGTTGACACTAGGAATTTAACAGAAAAATGTAAACAAACAAATGTAATATTTTGGAATCCTGAAACTTAAATTTAAAAACATGAATGAAAATCTATCAAATTTATATTTCTATCCCTTCCACATCTTTCCTCTTATTGATCCATTGCCACTTATATGTGTAACACAAATGAAAATGCTGGAAATTGCGATTTTTTCAAGAAGAAAGATTTGCATTCGCATCTCCATCTCCGAGTCAATGCGGTGCAAAGAACTAGCCGGCATGGGTTTGTTTGTTGTATATTTTGGCGCAAATAAAATGTTTTCTTGAATTAGCTGTTTATTTGGTAAATCTTACTAAATGTTGTCTGTCTACTTTTCTCTGTATTATCGCAAAAGAGAGTAAAAACGGCATACACTCTGAACTAGAACATACTTATTAAATGTTACTGGAAAAGTAATCAGACACACATACTATTGGTTGGTTTCGAGCACGTCTAGGCTACGAAATCCAATAGTTCTAAAATGTCAATTCCCTAGCGTATATGTCACCTTAATCATGCTCACAAATCTAGTAGACATTTGGTACCGAAAGTGAACTCTCTGTGTCAAATTACAGCCAATTTGGTAGTAAAATGTGTCTAATAGACAAAAATACCTTAAATCAGGAGACACGGTTGTATGGGGGCTATATCAAAACTTAAAACCATGCAAGCAAAATTTTGGCCGCCTATGTCAAGTGGTTCGGCAGTTAATAAGTTTATAACCAATTTTTAAATAAATAAATACTCGGGTATTTACCCAAGTCTTTAAAGTATCGAAAAAATATCTATTCTAAATCGAGTTGATACAGAAACCCGGAAATACGGTGTAATACCATAGACAGACGACAGCCTTAATTTGCATTAAAAAGTTCTTAATTTGAATTAAAATTTACCCCTGACAGACGAGAGTTTCTGCATTTATGAACCAGTTTTTTGTTTCAAAACTATTGTTTGTCTGTGTGTAGGAAGAAAATATTGACATTTGTTTACATCTTTTTGAAATTGATACATGCCAGGAAGGAAAACTAACAGCTATAATGAAGATAAAACAGGTCAAAATTTGAAGAAATGTTGAATTTTGCCTTTATTTCTAATTTTTATTTTCGTAAACGTAAACAAATTTGACAACATTCAATTTATTTTCTACAGCATTGCCATATTGAAATTGCTTAATTCAGTATAAATTCAGTTTGATTTTGTGCATTAACAACACATAAAAATGAGGATAATGTACAAATTAATTTGAATTAAGGCTGTTAATGCAAATTAATAGCCTAGACAGACGACAGCCTTAATTTGCATTAACAGCCTTAATTCAAATTAACTTGTACATTATCCTCATTTTTATGTGTTGTTAATGCACAAAATCAAACTGAATTTATACTGAATTAAGCAATTTCAATATGGCAATGCTGTAGAAAATAAATTGATTGTTGTCAAATTTGTTTATGTTT
The DNA here is from genome assembly GCF_032173495.1 of Musca vetustissima. Lineage (NCBI taxonomy): Eukaryota > Metazoa > Arthropoda > Insecta > Diptera > Muscidae > Musca > Musca vetustissima. Next base: position 2,639 of record NW_026883273.1, on the reverse strand, counting down.
ACGAAAATAAAAATTAGAAATAAAGGCAAAATTCAAAATTTCTTCAAATTTGGAGCTGTTTTATCTTCATTATAGCTGTTAGTTTTCCTTCCTGCCATGTATCAATTTTAAAAAGATGTAATCCTAAAAAGTATTGTAAAGAAATGTCAATATTTTCTTCCTACACACAGACAAACAATAGTTTTGAAACAAAAAACTGGTTCATAAATGCAGAAACTCTCGTCTGTCAGGGGTAAATTTTAATTCAAATTAAGAACTTTTTAATGCAAATTAAGGCTGTCGTCTGTCTATGGTATAAGGCTGTCGTCTGTCAGGCTATAAGATGTTGTATTACCGATTCAATATATAACCGCAAATGGTTATCTACCCATATTTACCCACCCCTTGGGTATGTGAAACATGAGGAAATCAGCTGTTTGAATGAAATACATTGTTGGAAGAAAATATTTCAATTGCAATTCAAAGAAAAAGATGAAAAGGCAACAATTACAAATTATTATTTCGTTTGTAGGTGTTTAATAAAAAATGATGTTGATTTAAGAAAAAAATAAAAATGTTTTTTTGTTTATAGGTTATGTCATATGTAAAGTACATATGCCAATTTGAACACAAAAAATAAATGTTTTGTGTACGATGCTAATTTTGACACACATAAGGAATTACATATGGATGAAATAAGTGACAGCACATATGTAAAATACATATCGTGTAAAAACACTAAACAACTATACAAGATTCAACCTACAAAATCCTACAACACAAAGAATCAAAGACATAGAAACCGTAAAGACACGATATCATAACAACAGAGGAAAAGCCATCTATTGGAAATTGCTTACGCGTCGATTGTCGTATCTGTATACTTTTATGTCTTTGAAGAATGTCTGTACGTAAACATGTGTGAGAGAGATTAATGATTGATACATGTATTCCATTAAGCTATTTTTTAAGAAATTAAAAAAAATCTAATTTAATCATTTTATTTTAAAACTTTATTCACAATAAGCAATAAATATATACATATTCACTTAACATTAACAGATGTTTGTAGCTGAACAAACGAATGGTGTAAACGTTAAACAGCTGGTAAATAATATATGAAGAATCATGGTATAACAATATAAGGTAACAGCGAGTGTTGTTGTACAACAAACGATACAACAACCACATGGAAATTTGTTGTTGTAAGTAACAAATTCCGTTGACACTAGGAATTTGACAGAAAAATTTAAACAAACAAATGTAATATTTTGGAATCCTGAAACTTAAATTTTAAAATATCTATCAAATTTAAATTTCTATCGCTTCCACATCTTTCCTCTTATTAATCCATTGCCACTTATATGTGTAACACATATGAAAATACTGGAAATTTCGAGTTTTTGATTTGCATTCTCAAACATTCCCAGCAGGCAGATTGAGTAAAGTGAATACGGGAGGACTTTTAATAAAGAACAATTTTGAATGGTATGCGTACCCAATTTTCCTGTTGGGTGATTTTTAAAAACACAATTTGTCATATTAACACTAGTATTACGTTGGAATCAAATCAGCTGGGTTTTGCTGTTACAACGTTACCTACAATTCAACGAAGCGTACAAAAATATCCAGCTTCCCCACTATGGCAAAATGTTTTGTACGGCAGTATTACCCAAATACGTCGAATTCATTTCTCTTAGCAAACTAAACAAAATCGCGAAATAAAATTAAGAAATTATAAAATGTGTTCAAATATTTCACATTCTTATTGAAAAATTATATTCCTTTATGTTTTGTTTCTTTTTTCAACAAAAGAAAAAACAAAACTACGTTCTGTCATAGTTGAATTTTTTCAACTTTACAATTTTGTACGTCGACGTATTTCGGTAACATTCATATAAATACATGTACTTTTGTGGTGAAAAACGTCGAACGAGGTAGTTGAATTTTAGGTATAATTATACCATGATGAAGAATAAAGAAAGACTATGACCGAACTAGTTCAGTTGCTATTTCAACTGATCGTTCATCTGAACTAGTACCTTTGCGAACTATACATTTTTACCCAACAGATGTCACTAATTAATTTTTACTGGATAATAAAGCAACACATTTGAAGATCGCGCCTTTTTTTCATAAAAACCACAATATTTGTTCATTTGAATTATCCCAAATTCCTGAATAATAAATATTAGTGCCATTATACATTCTGTATTATATAGTTGAATAATATCAATGGAATTGATCATCGTATTTCTTAAGTTTTCATTTTATAGAGTTGATTGTTGTGTACACTGTGTGGCTGATTGATTTTGTATTTTTCAGCTTATTTTCATTTAAGATTTAAAAAGAAAGAAAAATAAGTTACAAAAAAAATTTTTGTCTTATTGTTGTTTTTTATGATCAAAGAAAAGTCCTTATTTTTGATGGCTGGCATGATAACTCCTCACTGGAACATCGGAATCCGAAAATTCCAACGGTGTACATGTGTGGCTCTTCACACAACAATTAACTTTGAATTTTTGTTGGAAAATCGCCTATCTTTGACCACAAACTAAGTTTAACAAGTGAAAAAGCGTTAAATTCGGCCGGGCCGAACTTTGTATACCCTCCACCATAGATATACTGACAGGTACTAGAAATGAAAATAAAGGAAACAT